>NC_053027.1:223373695-223565345 GCF_003073215.2 Triticum urartu | reverse complement strand
ACACCTATCCGGATAGCTCTGAGTAGAGATACTGGATACGTATAATGGAGCAACAATTTAGAATAACTCCAAGTAGAACAGTTATTTGAAATGGCTCCAAATAGAGCGGGGTAGCTGCATCTAGGAGATGACATAGAAATTTGCGAAGTACATACGGATCTGAATGTTGCAGACCCGTTGACTAAAACCTCTCTCACAAGCAAAACATGATCAAACCCAGAACTCATTGAGTCTTAATCACATGATGATGTGAACTAGTTTAGTGACACTAGTAAACTCTTTGGATGTTGGTCACATGGCGATGTGACCTGTGAGTGTTAATCACATGGCGATGTGAACTAGATTATTGACTCTAGTGCAAGTGGGAGACTGTTGGAAATATGCCCTAGAGGCAATAATAAATTATTTATTATTATATTTCCTTGTTCATGATAATCGTTTATTATCCATGCTAGAATTGTATTGATAGGAAACTCAGATACATGTGTGGATACATAGACAACACCATGTCCCTAGTAAGCCTCTAGTTGACTAGCTCGTTGATCAATAGATGGTTACGGTTTCCTGACCATGGACATTGGATGTCGTTGATAACGGGATCACATCATTAGGAGAATGATGTGATGGACAAGACCCAATCCTAAGCCTAGCACAAAGATCGTGTAGTTCGTATGCTAAAGCTTTTCTAATGTCAAGTATCATTTCCTTAGACCATGAGATTGTGCAACTCCCAGATACCGTAGGAGTGCTTTGGGTGTGCCAAACTTCACAACGTAACTGGGTGGCTATAAAGGTACATTACAGGTATCTCCGAAAGTGTCTGTTGGGTTGGCACGAATCGAGACTGGGATTTGTCACTCCGTGTAAACGGAGAGGTATCTCTGGGACCACTCGGTAGGACATCATCATAATGTGCACAATGTGATCAAGGAGTTGATCACGGGATGATGTGTTACGGAACGAGTAAAGAGACTTGCCGGTAATGAGATTGAACAAGGTATAGGGATACCGACGATCGAATCTCGGGCAAGTACAATACCGCTAGACAAAGGGAATTGTATACGGGATTGATTAAGTCCTTGACATCGTGGTTCATCCGATGAGATCATCATGGAACATGTGGGAGCCAACATGGGTATCCAGATCCCGCTGTTGGTTATTGACCGGAGAACGTCTCGGTCATGTCTGCATGTCTCCCGAACCCGTAGGGTCTACACACTTAAGGTTCGGTGATGCTAGGGTTATAGAGATATTAGTATGCGGTAACCCGAAAGTTTTTCGGAGTCCCGGATGAGATCCCGGACATCACGAGGAGTTCCGGAATGGTCCGGAGGTAAAGAATTATATATAGGAAGTGCTATTTCGGCCATCGGGACAAGTTTCGGGGTCATCGGTATTGTACCGGGACCACCGGAAGGGTCCCGGGGGTCCACCGGGTGGGGCCACCTGCCCCGGGGGTCCACATGGGCTGTAGGGGGTGCGCCTTGGCCTACATGGGCCAAGGTCACCAGCCCCAAGAGGCCCATGCGCCAAGACAAGAGAAAAAGGGGAGAGTCCTAAAAGGGGAAGGCACCTCCGAGGTGCCTTGGGGAGGATGGACTCCTCCCCCCCTTGGCCGCACCCTTCCTTGGAGGAAGTGGCAAGGGCTGCGCCTCCCCTCTCTCCCTTGGCCCTATATATAGTGGGGAAAAGGAGGAGCAACCATACCTAAGGCCTGGCGCCTCCCTCTCCCTCCCGTGACACATCTCCCTCCTCCCGCAGCGCTTAGCGAAGCCCTGTTGGAATCCCGCTACTTCCACCACCACGCCATCATGTTGTTGGATCTCCATCAACCTCTCCTTCCCCCTTGCTGGATCAAGAAGGAGGAGACGTCGCTGCTCCGTACTTGTGTTGAACACGGAGCTGCCGTCCGTTCGGCGCTAGGATCATTGGCGATTTGGATCACAACGAGTACGACTCCATCAACCCCGTTCTCTTGAACGCTTCCGCGCGCGATCTACAAGGGTATGTAGATCCACTCCTCCCTCGTTGCTAGATGACTCCATAGATAGATCTTGGTGACACGTAGGAAAATTTTGAATTTATGCTACGTTCCCCAACACATAGATATGCAAAAACTATCAGGACTAAGTTCAGGATAAATTTATGTTCAATTAATCATATTACTAAAGAACTGCCACTTAGATAGACATCCCTCGAGTCATGTAAACGATCACGTGATCCATAACAACTAAACCATGTCCGATCATCACGTGAGATGGAGTAGTTTTCAATGGTGAACATCTCTATGTTGATGATATCTACTATATGATCCACGTTCGACCTTTCGGTCTCAGTGTTCCGAGGCCATGTCTGTACATGCTTGGCTCATCAAGTTTAACCTGAGTATTCCGCACGTGCAAAACTGTCTTGCACCCGTTGTATGTGAATGTAGAGCTTATCACACCCGATCATCACGTGGTGTCTCGGCACGACGAACTGTCGCAACGGAGCATACTCAGGGAGAACACTTATACCTTGAAAGTTAGTGAGGGATCATCTTTGTAACATCCCAATTTTCAATTTGGGTGTTATACATAGGTCATCATATGCATATCATGTTTTATTTCCAATTTGGGTGTGATCCTAGAAATCTTAAGCAACTCAAGGACCCAAGGAGAGAGTTGGAGGTTTCACAAATTTTCATATTTGATTTTTTTTCAAATTCGAAAAGAGGATCCAATTTGATTTTAATATTTTTCTCTCCAATTATTTCCAATATTAAAAATAAAAGAGTGAAGATAATATGACTTCTTCAAAAGAGAGGAATATTGGAGGAGAAATTTTAAAATCAAATTTATACCTTATTTGGATTTTATTTGAATTAGAAAAAGATGCATTTTTAGGCCAAAAAAATGTTCACTTTGTTCTAAATATTAGGTTTAGACGGTGAAAATTGTTTCTGGCATTTTTAGATTTTTTATATTTTATTGGGATTTTCCTTCGAGAGAATAGTATTAAAAAAAACTTCCCGCCCGACTGGGCCGGAGGCCCAGCCGAGCAGGCCGGCCCGCGTCGTCGCCGCCTTCCTCCCGCACAGGAGTCCGCGCCGCCGCCGGAGCTCGAGAGTCCGAGCCGGACTCCTACCGCCGCCCCCTCGCCCAAGGCACACCCCTGGCCTTTATAACCCGCCGCCTCCTCTCCTCCCCGCCGCACCCACCCGCGCCGCTAGCCACCACCACCGCCGCAGCTCGCGCCGCCGCTCGCCGCCCGCTGCCGCTGCTGCTTCTACGCCGCCGCCCGCCTTGACGCCGCACTCCACCGCACCGCCGCCCTGCCCCGCAGCCCCGCTTCGCCGCCGCCCAAGCCGCCGTTCGCCGGAGCCGACGACTTGCCGGAAACCGCCGCTGTCCCGTCGGTTTTTGCCGGTTTCTAGGTATAAAACCTAGATCAGTTTTTTTAGGGTTTTGTCAGTTTTTTTTCGGGTCAAAGGTTTAGATCGGTTTTTTAGGGTTCGCTAGTTAGCGAATGTTTACTATTTAGTTCGTTTAAACGAACACATTCGTTCGTTTGGTTCTGTTAGCGAACGTTCGTTCGATAGGTTTTTTCTTCTTTTTTCGGCCAAGGACCTATCCGCGATTACTTTTCTCACAGATTAGTCCCTGATCTTCAAACCCTTGCAACTTTTTGCTCGCTTGTCCAAATCCAGTGAAACCAATGCCAAAATCTTCATATTGTTCCCCTCTTTCCAGATAATCAATTTGAACATGATTTTGATAATTTAAAATTTGGTTTCAAGCAAATTTGAATTTGAACTTTTTTTATTGTAGTTTGAGTTTCGTAGCTCCGATTCGATTGATTTTGTTTGCAAATCGATGCTCTCTAGTTGAACTTTCAATTTGGAACCTTTCATTTGAGTTTTACCCTTACATCTTATGCTTGAGTGCTTATGTATGTTATTGTTTGTTTACGATAGAGTTTCCGGAGTGCGAAGCGTGCTACTACGAGTCACTAGGATTTTCAAATCGTCAGCAAGGCAAGTAACACTTTGATCCTGCCCCTTATTACCCAGTTTTTATGCATTAGTTTCAATCCTCAAACATTTCATGAGTAGGATCTGCTTAACATGTGGGTGTTGGGAAGTAGCTGATGAGGTAGAACCTATTTTCTTTATTTCAAACCCCGGGAGTTACTTCTATGTTATGCTTATTGCTATGTTATGCTCGTAGACGTGGTTTGGGTTTGAGTGGTCCTTGACAGATGTGAGAGTTTTAATTAATGGTTAAACTTAAGGTGGCTACTTTAATACACATCTAGGTGGATTGGTTGAGGCACCCTGGAGCACCTAGTGGTTGTATGGGCACCTGGAGCAATCCAGTGTTGTCCTGGGATATCCCGGAGTACCGTGTGATCATCCTACGGTTTGCCACCCAGACTCAAAGGGATCATAAGATTATTCATGCTGGAAACTTCCGTGTGCAGCCATAAGACATTATGGGCTTTGGCATAGTTGAGTATGTTGTGTGACCTCTTTCGGTGGTAGGCTAGTAGATGTAGGGATGTAGGTGGTACTGTCTACCCAGAGTAAAGAGTTAATGCTTCTGAAAGACTGTGTCTCGGTCATCTGTTTCTCAAACACCATGTAGTGAGAGAAATCCAACGGAGGAGATCGAGTCTTGTGGGGAAAAGTGCGCAAACCTCTACAGAGCATATAAACTAATCATTGTTAGCCGTGTCCCCGGTTATGGACATCTTGAGTATCTGGTACTTGCATTATTGATTTGATCTCATCACTCTATTTAATTAATTTTTGGGTTGATGATTATTAATTGGGATTGAGTTGGAGGAACCTTCTCAATGTTTTCAACAAACTTTGTGGATAAATAAAATCTATTCCTTTGTTGTAGGAAAAAGCTAGCTTTCTGCAAAAATAACCATAGAGCCTCCACCAGCCAAATATGCATATAGTTATAGCTGTTACATGTTCATTGCTCTATAGTGTTATTTTGCCAACATATTCCATGTGCTGACCTACACGGGCTGCAACGTATTATGTTGCAGGGTTTTCAGACGAAGAGTAAGGTGCGCTAGGTCGTTGTCGTGCACTAAGCTATGCCCTTGGAATTGATGGACTCATTTACCTTCGAAGCTTCCGCAGTTATCCTAGTGTGAGGACTTAGTCATGAGGCCAACGCATCTATGTGGTAGCTTGAGAGGGGTTGAGCGGAATCGAGAGACGCAACGCAAGACAAGGATTTAAACAACTTCGGGCCCCGGGAAACATCATCCGGTGACAACCCTACGTGATGTTTGTGGCTTGGTCTTATTATTATCACGAAGGAGTCGCCGTAAACCGGCTCTCCCAGTTATCCCTAACCCTTAAGATTATTTTCTCCCCCCTTGGGGTGCCCTGCCCCTCCTTATATATGTTGAAGGGTTGGGTTACATGTAGAGTCCAACTCGGATTAAGACTTAAACTATTCTGACTTCTCTTCATGGGCTTAACGTCTTGGGCTTCATAACGTCTTGGGCTTCATAATGTCTCGGGCTTCATAACCCCATGCAACTCTATGCTGCCGAGTTATGACTGTCAACCAGTTATCATTGTCTGCCGGGTTATGACTATCTGCTGGTTTATGACTGTCTGTCGGTTTATGATGGTCTGCCGGGTTATGACTGTCTGCCGGTTTATGATGGTCTGCCGGGTTATCATCTGACTTAACACCTGCCGGGTTATCATCTAACTTAACACCTGTCGGGTTATCATCTGACTTAACACCTGACGGGTTATCATCTGACTTAACACCTGCTGGTTTACCAGGTCCCAGCCGGGTTATAACTCCGGCCGGGTCATACCACGGGGTATATCCCCGACATTAGCCCCCAGTTTAATTTGGATTTATCCATGTTAAACTGATCCTGATCATCCTTAAGTCCTTGTCACTTCCTTCCTCTAGAAAATCCGGGTCAATAGGCCAGCTTCATAATCAATTTGATGACATTCATTTTGTCACAGAGAAATATTGTGAAGAATAATTCATTTGACTCAGCTCCCAATGCTTAACAAAAATATTGGTCTTTAAAATACTCATCTGGTCTTCAGCCGGTTTAAGAATGTAGAACTTGTTGGTTTAAGAATGTAGAACTTGCCGGTTTAAGAATGTAGAACCTTGTCGGTTTATCATTGCCGGTTTACAAATATTGATGGCACAGGGTCATAATTGTAGTTAACATCAAGCTTGAAAATATACCTCTTATATGCCTATCACTTGTAGCCCCCAAGTCTTAAGAAGGTAGCATAGCAACAACTTAAGACTTGCTTCAATATAAATATCACAATCTTGAAGAAATCTGATTTGTTCATCCCAGTCATTAGTCATAAATTGAGTATTCCATATATGTAGCCCCCAAGTGCCGGGTTGTCATGCTTGCAGCAACCTGGGACTTGTAATTGCCTGATGCTCATAAAAACTTCAACCAGTGTAGCCCCCAAGGGTCGGGTCATTATGCAAATAATGAGCAGGGACTTTGAAAATATGATCATGTAGATTTTAACAGCAACGTGTAGCCTCCAAGGGCCGGCTCGGTAAGATAATACTGAGCTGGGACTTTATATATACTTCATTGAAAATAACATCATATGATGTAACTCCCATCATTGGGCTTGAACCCACGTCCATAAGGTTAAGAGCTTTGTGCTTTACCAACTAAGGAGTGGACCCTTCAATATAATGGATTAAAACTTGTGTACCTTGAATTGTTGACAGGAGCAATTGGTAGCCCCCAAGGGCCGACTCATTACGATGTGATGAGTCGGGTCTTCAATAAAGTGAGCAAATAATGACTTTGCATTAGCCCCCAAGTGTCATGGTGCATGCTTGTAGCGACATGAGACTTGTGTATTTGATGCAATCCCAACTTGAATAATGTAGCCCCCAAGTGTCGGGTCGTAAGCCTGCAGCGACTCGGGACTATTCCTTCCATTGTAGAATAAATTATATCCATTGCGCTGAAGCGAATTTGAAAACCTCAATCATAATATTGGTTATTGATAACCATAATAAAAATCCAGCCGTGTTGGCTATTAAAGATTTGAATAATATAACCTGGTTTGAAAACCGGTTCCTGCCATATAAACTGGTATATCTGTGCCCATATGATACATGCTATGATGATGTAATGATGATGCAATGTATGACGCAATATATGATGATGTATGTGTATGATTAAGAGGGTTTAAGCTATGGTTCGGATACGACCAGAGCCCCCCAAGTAGTCATAATTGTGGCATTGCACTGATCAAGAGGTGTAGATATGGTTCGGATATGACCAGAGCCCCCAAGTGATTTCCCTGGTGGCCTTATGCCTATCAAGAGGTGTAGCTATGGTTCGGATACGACCAAACCCCCAAGTGATTTCCCTGGTGGTCCTTATGCATATCAAGAGGTGTAACTATGGTTCGGATATGACCAGAGCCCTCAAGTGATTTCCCTGGTGGCCTTATGCCTATCAAGAGGTGTAGCTATGGTTCAGATACAACCAAGCCCCCAAATGATTTCCCTGGTGGCCCTTATGCCTATCAAGAGGTGTGACTATGGTTCGAACATAACCCCCAAGTGATATTGTGAGCTGTGCTCAAGGGATACCCATGTTTGAGCTGTGCTGTGCAGCAGACTCTCTTTGGCCCCTTATGATAATATTGGCTTGATAGGCGGATTACCGGAGTAACTAGAGCTGTGCTCTTATGATAATATTGGCTTGATAGCCGGATCAAGAGGTGTAGCTATGGTTCGAAAACGACCAAGCCCCAAATGATACTGTGAGCTGTGCTCAAGGGGCACCTATGTTTGAGCTGTGCTTTTGCAACAGACTCTCTTTGGTCCCTTTATTTTTCCTGAAAACTCGAACTTGCGAGAGATTATTCTTTTCGAACCGGAAATTCTTAAACCGGATACTGAGAGCTTCAAAGCTTTGTGGGAGATAGCTTTCCCTTGAACCGGATTTCAAACCGGAATCCTTCTTTTTAAGCCGGAAATTTTCCGACGGCCTTTAAATTTGCACCAATAAGGCGGTTTAGGGTTCTGCATTAGATAACTTTGCAAGCCGGAGTAATTTCTCTTTTAAAGAAAGCAATATATAATATAAAAATATACTGGATGGATTTCACCTGATATATTAGGTCACAAATTATCCACCGTGGAGTTGATCATCACCACGGTGAAGCTGAAATCAATCACGGGCGGGTCGACCATGGGAGCAAACAGATGAGTCGGCCATAATATTATAAACCAGTGCGGACGGGCGAGTCAATTGCAGGCACGATCCCAGCAAGTTGATGTAGATTAAGCTGCACGGGCGGCGGTTTGCGCACACTTGTTCAATGGCAAGCCGGTGCGGTCACCGATGCATGATGATGCTAACGCATACTCCATAAGCACGGCATGGCACCACCTTTACAATGAATCATTGCCCTACACATGAAAATATATAGACCCAAGTAATTGCTCTCTTTAATTAAAATATGTACTAAAAGTATATAGAAACAATAGCAGCTGGTATATTTCATCAGATGGACACAAACGCTGGCATTAGATGATGCTGAACAGCGTCAGACGACCGCCTAGATATATGTCTGATAAAACAGCAACACCCATGTAGCCTTCCCCTTTTTTATGTAGTACTTCCTTCTTTTACTGTGCTGCTCTTTTTTTTAAAAAAAACCGCCCTTGACGTTTCCTTTGTTTCCTTCTTTCCAGCCAGAGCGAGCGCGTTGGGAAGCAGGGCTCCTTCTTTGGTGGAGCGAGCGGCGAGAGCCAGCAGGGCTGGAGATGGTCGCGACAGAGGCGGCTCGGGCCAGAAGAGGTGGTGCATGCTGAACCGGCGCATAGTAGAGAGGCTCAGCGGTTAGGCGTTCGCTGGCAGAGTGGCGGCTCAAACCGAGGAGGGTTGTCGCGCGGTTGTAGCCGATTCAGCGCGGCCATGACAGCAGCAGAAACAGAGGCCGATCCGCCGAGCAGGCACGGAGGAGCAGCAGGGGCGGAGATCGAGCCGCAGAACTGGCGCGTGATCGCCAGAACTGACCAGAGCGGCGACTCGGTCCGGGCTCGCGGCTGTAGAGATGAGGGCGTGCGGCCGGTGGCTCAGGAGCGGCTGGGGAGAAGCGCGGCACGGGCGGGTCACCGATGAGGCAGAGCATCGATCTTCCTAAACTGCCGGCGGTTTGTGCAGTTGCGGAGCAGAGCATGAGCGATGCGGCAGAAGAAGCACGAACCGGCAGGCGGTTTGCCGCAACGGCGAGACGACAGAAAAAAGGCACGAACCGGTGGGCGGTTTGCAATTTGGAACAGGGCCGGCCTGCGGCAAAAGGCGAAGTGACGACGTGGCGCAGGAGGCTGTCGATCCTCGGCGGTGTATGCGCGTGGAAACAGTTAGGCCGGCCTCAGGATCAGGCACATCAGTTTAGCAGCGGCACGTCGACTCCAGGCAGAATAGTGGCATGGCGACTCGGAACGGTGCGGCGGCTCGACGCATGCTGAAGTGACTCGGAGCCACGCTTGATCCGGTGGCAAGTTATGGTGATAGGGCCGGCTCAACCCGGAGGCGGAGGCGGCTGATCGGGGCCGTGGCCGCGGACAAGGACCGGCGACTCCATGGAAACGACGGCTCGTGACTTGCGGCGGCGCAGAACATCATGGCGGCTTGGAGCGGGACTCAACAATGGCGGGTCAACATCAGCAAGGGCAGAGGCGGCAGCAGCGGATTAGCAGACGGAAGAGCGACCGAGCCGGCAAATCCCGCAACGATGGCCAACAGAGGTGGCACGGGGCCCTGGAGGCAGCGCAACGGAGGTAGCTCGGGCCAGGATGGCGGGTTGATGCAGCACCATGGAGACGACGGGCCACGCGCGGTGCAGCTGAGGCAAAACCGGACTTTAACGGACGCAGTACAACCGGCCGTAGTGCGTACAAGCGGCGACTCAAGGCAGCATTTGAAGCAGAGGTGGCTTGAGGAGATGATCCGGACATGAAGGATGGGGGCCTGCTGGTGGCCGGAGCGGTGGCTCAACGCGCAGCTCTAGTTATTGCAGGCTAGCGAGGAGTGCTATGGCAGGGGTGGAGCGGTGGCTTAACACAGCCACATGCGGCGACTGGGAGGCCGAAGTGAGACAGAGGTAAACCGGCGGGGTCGAGTCACGGCCGCTGGCGGCTCAGGGCCGACCGGGCGGCGACGGTGACTCGGAACGGTGCGGCGGCTCAACCAAGATGGTTATGGAGCAGTGACTTGTTGTCATTGTAATCCGGCGGGCTTAATCCGGTGCGGCGATTTAGCAATAGCACACAGCGGCTCGAGAACTCCGGATTATAATAGAGACGGAGTATCATCAACTCGGCAGGGGCGCCGGCGGGTTACTGCAGCAGGACGAATCAAATCGGGTCACCGCATCAGCAGCGTCTTGGGCGTTTTGTGTCTTGCGACAGATGCCGGGTTGGCCCGGCATATCGACGGTGGCGATTTGAGGTATGCGGGGGTCAGGGCCGCAGCTTGACGGAGCTCAGCAGCTGTGGCCCTCCTGATGATGGATTTGGGTCCGGATTAACCATATGTAGAAATAGAGTGCAGCCGTGGCAACAACAAAGTCGCTCGGCGACTCGTAGACAGCCGCAGCAGACGCAGTAAGACGGTTTGGATGTGAAGGCAAACCACTGCGTGGCCGGCGACTCGAGGGCGGAGATGAGGCTGTAGTAGCCTAGAACACGGCCACGACAGAGGCGGCTTTACGATGGTGACTTGTCGCGACCCACAACAGCAAAGCAAGTCGACGGGGCGGCAAGCCGGATCAAGCACGGTTGTATCCTCGCGGCGGCGGCTCAGGCGGATCTTGTTCCGGCTCATAGTTTGACTCTGGTTCAACATGGAGACGACTCGCATTTGAACAACTAGAACTCGGCGGTTTACTGCAGCCTGGGCGACTTACATGTCTCTGTAAAAATATCATTTATACGTAGTAATACCACCGATGAGCCAGCCCGTGCAGCTCCACCTGTCTCGGACTTGTCGTTGCATAGACGATGGAAATCCTATCGGTGGTTTCGGCAACTTCTTTGCAGCGGCGACCAACCAGACCGTAACCCTAATTTTTATTCTTTGACTTAAATCTCATAGATTGTAAAATCTGAACAGATGAACCCGAAGCTGATGTCGATCCTTTCAGTACGGCTCCTTTTCATCCAGATAATTGTCAAATCCCTGATCCCTGAGATAGATCCCTTCAAAAACTCAACACCACCGTGCGCGAGCCCCACGGCGGGCGCCAACTGTCGTGGATTTGTCACGACAGATGTCCTAGTGTGAGGACTTAGTCATGAGGCCAACACATATATATGGTAGCTTGAGAGGGGTTGAGCGGAATCGAGAGACGCAACGCAAGACAAGGATTTAGACAGCTTCGGGCCCCGGGAAACATCATCCGGTAACAACCCTACGTGCTGTTTGTGGCTAGGTTTTATTATCATCACGAAGGAGTCGCCGTAAACCGGCTCTCCCAGTTATCCCTAACCCTTAAGATTATTCCCCCCCCTTGGGATGCCCTGCCCCTCATTATATATGTTGAAGGGGCGGGTTACATGTAGAGTCCAACTTGGATTAAGACTTAAACTATTCTGACTTCTCTTCATGGGCTTAACGTCTTGGGCTTCATAACGTCTTGGGCTTCATAATGTCTTGGGCTTCATAACCCCATGCGACTCTATGCCGCCGGGTTATGACTGTCAACCAGTTATCATTGTCTGTCGGGTTATGACTGTCTGCCGGATTATGACTGTCTGCCGGTTTATGATGGTCTGCCGGGTTATGACTGTCTACCGATTTATGATGGTCTGCCGGGTTATCATCTGACTTAACACCTGTCGGGTTATCATCTGACTTAACACCTACCGCGTTATTAATTGACTTAACACCTGCCGGTTTACCAGGTCCCAGCCGGGTTATAACTCCGGCCGGGTCATACCGCGGGGTATATCCCCGACAGTTATCTTATTTAGATGGCCTTCAGCCATATTATTGTAATAGGTACTCTCTTTTGAGACATTCGATGTAATAAGTGTGTGATTGAACTCTGTTATAAATCCTCGAGTACTGTGTGTGTCAGCATTACCGATCCAGGGATGAAACTTATACACAAAGATTTGACCGTTTGAGGTAGGATCGCTACAATCTTATAATGCTACCGCTGTACTAAGAAAAATAAGATGCATACAAGATAAACATCACATGCAATCAAAATATGTGACATGATATGGCCATCATCATCTTGTGCCTTTGATATCCATATCCAAAGCACCGTCATGATCTCCATTGTCATCGGCTTGTCATCTTGATCTCCATCGTAGCGTCGTGGTCGTCTCGCCAACTATTGCTTCTACAACTATCGCTAACGCATGGTGATAAAGTAAAGAAATTACATGGCGATTGCATTTCATACAATAAAGTGACAACCATAAGGCTCCTGCCAGTTGCCGATAACTTTTACAAAACATGATCATCTCATACAACAACGTATATCACATCATGTCTTGACCATATCACATCACAACATGCCCTGCAAAAACAAGTTAGACGCCCTCTACTTTGTTGTTGCAAGTTTTACGTGGCTGCTACGGGCTTCTATTAAGAACCATTCTTGCCTATGCATCAAAACCACAACGATGTTTCATCAAGTTTGCTGTTTTAACTTTCAACAAGGACCGACCGTAATCAAATTCGATTCAACTAAAGTTGGAGAAACAGACACCCGCCAACCACTTTATGCAAAACAAGTTGCATGTGTGTCGGTGGAACCGGTGTCATGAACGTGGTCATGTAAGGTTGGTACGGGCCTCTTCATCCAACAATACTACCGAATCCAAATAAGACGTTGGTGGTAAGCAGTATGACCATGATCGCCCACAACTCTTTGTGTTCTACTCGTGCATATCATCTACGCCTAGACCTGGCTCGGATGCCACCATTAGGGAACTAGCATGCAATTTCAAAAAAAATCCTACAATCACGCAAGATCTATCTAGGAGATGCATAACAAAGAGAGGGGGATGTACCCTCGTAGACCGAAAGCTAGAGCGTTAGTTTAACGCGGTTGATGTAGTCAAACGTCTTCTCGATTCAACCAATCAAGTACCGAACATACGACACCTCCGAGTTCGACACACGTTCAGCTCGATGACATCCCTCGAACTCTTGATGAAGCAAAGTGTCAAGGGAGAGTTTTTTCAGCACGATAGCGTGGTGACAGTGATGGTGAAGTGATCCGCGTAGTGCTTCGCCTAAGCACTACGACAATATGACCGGAGGAGTAAACGATGGACGGGGGCACCGCACACGGCTAAGAACAATTGATGTGCCTTAGAGGTGTCCCCTGCCCCCATAAATAAAGGTGGATAGGGGAGGAGGCCGGCCTAGGCTCGCCCCCAAGTGGGGAGAGTCCTACTAGGACTCCAAGGCCAATTCGGACCCCCTTCCTTTTACCAGAGAGGGAAAGGGGGAAGGAGAAGGAGAAGGAAAGGGGGCGCCGCCCCCTTCCCCACTCCAATTCAGACCCCTTCCAAGTGGGGGCGCGCCAGCGCCTTGTGAGCTGGGGTGCCTCCCTCCCAAGGCCCATGTGGCCCATTACTTCCCCTGGGGGTTCCGGTAACCTTCCGGTACTCCGATAAATACCCGAAACACTCTGGAACCATTCCGGTGTCTGAATACTATAGTCCAATATATTAATCTTTACCTCTTGACCATTTCGAGACTATTCATCATGTTCGTGATCTCATCCGGGACTCCGAACAATCTTCGGTCACCAAAACACATAACTCATAATACAAATCGTCATTGAACGTCAAGCGTGCGGACCCTACGGGTTCGAGAACTATGTAGACATGACCGAGACACATCTCCAGTCAATAACCAACAATGGACCTGGATGCTCATATTGGTTCCTACATATTCTACGAAGATCTTTATCGGTCAAACCGCAATGACAATAGACGTCATTCCCTTTGTCATCGGTATGTTACTTGCCCGAGATTCGATCGTTGGTATCTTCATACCTAGTTCAATCTTGTTACCGGCAAGTCTCTTTACTCGTTCCGTAATGCATCATCCTGTAACTAACTCATTAGTTACATTGCTTGCAAGGTTATCATGATGTGCATTACCGAGAGGGCCTAGAGATACCTCTCCGATACTCGGAGTGACGAATCCTAATCTTGATCTATGCCAACACAACAAACACCAGATACCTGTAGAGCATCTTTATAATCACCCAATTATGTTGTGATGTTTCATAGCACAAAAGGTATTCCTCCAGTATTCGGGAGTTGCATAATCTCATAGTCAAAGGAATATGCATAAGTCATGAAGAAAGCAATATCAATAAAACTTAATGATCATTATGCTAAGCTAACGGATGGGTCTTGTCCATCACATCATTCTCCTAATGATGTGATCCTGTTCATCAAATGCAACACATGTCTATGGTTAGGAAACTTAACCATCTTTGATTAATGAGCTAGTCTAGTAGAGGCATACTAGGGACACATTGTTTTGTCTATGTATTCACACATGTATCAAGTTTCCGGTTAATACAATTCTAGCATGAATAATAAACATTTATCATGATATAAGGAAATATAAATAACAACTTTATTATTGCCTCTAGGGCATATTTCCTTCAGCATTTCTGGTGGAATGTCTGGTTGGCTGCAAGGTAAGATGACGAAGCTTCGACGGACTGCTTAGTAGACGGGTTATCTATGCCGGACCACTGAGCTGGCGGTACTGCTTTGACGGACTGTTGGGCTGTAGGAGCAGAGGCATCAGACTGCTGACCATGCGTTGAAGCTATGTCGGGTTTCTATGCAGGTTGTGCCAACTTGTCGGTGTGCTGAGGAGGCCGTGCCAACGCGTTGGTTTGCTGAGCAGGAAGTGCTGATGCATTGGTATGATGTTCATGTGGCTGTGGACCGACGGACTGATGAGCAGTTGGTTCTGGACATACAGACTGCTTAGCAGGCGGTTCCGAAGCATCAAACTGCTTAGCAGTCCGTTCCACCAGGTTGGTCTGTTGAACATGTGCTGCAACTAGGTCTCCCCCCGCTGCTTCAGCGGTCGACATCTAAACTGGTGGTGCGTCTGCAGCAGTTGTAGGCCTTGCCATTGGCTGCTCTGGGGTGGAGGATGACATGGCCTGTACGACACAGTCGGGCCGGCTGATCATAGGTTGATGCATCAGCCGTCGGATCACGGGTATTAGGTTCTTTAGGGGAAGCATGTGAGAGCTACTATGGCAAGGAGAGCGTCACCGGTTGAGGGGCGACATTGGTTGCTCTTGGCGGGGCTTCAGGGATCTCATCGATGAACACTTTCCTTTCTTGGCCACTGGATGTGATGTAACAATGTTTCTCCCAAGGTCCTTTGCTCATCAAAGTCTCCTAGGACATTATTTAGGGCAAATTCACTGAATCCAGGCTTTACTTCAGTCACGTAGCACTTCACACAACCCGGCTTCAATGGAACATTGTCCAACAAGAGGCCCTCTTCCAAGAAGGGTGGGCAAACCCAGGGTGTTGCACATTTTAATGTACCTTCATTTCGTGTAAGCACGCCCTTCAGTCTGTCTTCCATTCTAGATAGATCAGATATAGCATCATCATGAGCAGCTGCAGTCTTAGTGTCGCTGGGGTCAGCTGATGCACATCTACTCTTGTGCGGTGTTGTTGCGCAATAAGAAACATCCTCCATGCCCGCCTCCCCTCCCATCCGCTGGATATCTGTCAGTGTTGGACTCTTATGCATCATCATTGACTCCTCAATATCCTTTCAAATAGCCAGATACATGTCGTTCCTCAACCTTTCATACAATTCATTCTTCTTCATTTCACTCCTCGCTTTTTTCATGATGGGCCTCTCTTCTCTGCTGAGTGTGAAAGCCCTCTTGTGCAGGACATTAACACCTATACCCCTTGCACGGCCAGGGGGCTCTCTTGTTTCCAGAGCATCGGACAGAATGTCACATGGCCCTGAGTTCCTGTAGAACCTTCCAGGGACCTTGGAAGCCTTTAACATCACTGGATATAGTTCTTTGTCACGTTTGTTTTCAAAGTAATAAGTTCCGTCATCACGCCTCCTTGCACGTGCCCGCAAGTAGTCTCTGGCACGTTCGCCCCTTATTTCACTAAAGGCCGGTTTCCCAACCGTTGCTGCTGCTTCTTTGTCCTCCTGGTCCCATATCGGTTTCATGCCATAGTATCCTGCCACACCCATACGGTGGGGATGTGTGTTCTTCTTCTGAAGTTCTGATTGCTTGGCACTCTTCTCAGCAAACTCTTTAGTTTCCCTAATCCTTTTAAATTCCGCCCCATCCGCCTTTGTAATTTTGGGGTATGCGGGGATTGGGTCCTTGCCGTCACTCAAGTACTTCTTGTACGACACGTGTTTCCAGTTTCTCCAAGCATCCCTAGCATTCTTCAATGCAGCGTGTTCCACCTGCATTCTCCACTGCTCTGGAACGTTGAAGTGATCCATGATCTCCCGGACTATCCTTTGCCGTGTTTTTGTGTCAGGCTTCCGAAACCCCGACAGATTAATGTTGAGCCTTTCCCTGCCAACAAATCCACACACACACTCCCGAACCTTGTGCATGCTTTATCTGGTTTAGTTTGATCCCAAGACTTTAAATCGATATCTGTTACTTCATATACACCTTTAGGCTGGTTTGTGGGCTTCCTAGGAGCGTTCCTTCGTGTCCTGACCGGAAGGGTAATTGCTGCAGCTCTATCCCATGCAAGATTACTTGATCCTTCACCATTTGCTGAAGACCTAGGGTTGTCAGAATCATATGAAGATACATCTCCTGAAGCATGAGTGTTGTCGCTTCTACTCGGCATCTACAGAGAACACATGCAAAACTCAGGAAAGGAGGATAAGCATAAAACTAGCAACTTGGTATCAAGCTGTCTAAACATGTCATGCAATAATTTAGAAAATGTATGGCTTATTTGTTAAGTTCGTGTGACTCGGGTGCCCGCGATCTGTAAATCGGCAGTAACTTATTGGAACAAATACAACTTATATGTACTAGTTAAGAAGGTAGATAATGAACATATATACACTCTCCGTTATTTTATAGCCAATTTGGGAACATATAGGATGAAATAGGAAGAGGGATTGCGAGGAAATATGCCTCACCATGATGGAGAGTAGTAACTAACAGGTTTCTTAATGCAAACTCGACCGGACCACGTGAGAGGCGAGGGTTACAGGATCGATATTCTCAATGGTGGATGGCGAGCAGACGAAGACGACGTGGCGCGGGCAGCCGTGTGTTGGGAACGGCAGTGGAGGTAGGCTTGACACTGAAGAGCTGGCATGCGGCCGGGGTGAGCACGCCAGTGCCGGAGAGGGTTCCGCTGTGGATCTGGGAGAGGGGGGAGCTGACGATGGAGATTGGGTGGACTAGTTGAGTGAAACGCGGGCGGGCGATGGGGGGGTGTTGGGGGCCTAGGTGAAAAGGGTGAAAAATATCCCCGGTCGCCGCGCGGAAAGGCCTATGCAAGCGGTTGCCTCTAAGCGCTCGTGTGCACAAAGAGAATAATTTCGTTTGAAATGAAGACGTAGTAATTTTGAAATGAAGACGTGAGTTCATCGTTTCGCCTCTAATTTTTTTCCTGCATTAAGCAATCACCATTATACCACGGGTTTGATTTGCTGGCGCATTTCAGGTCTCGTGTGCTATATTTAAGACATTTTTTGGCATTTAGCATGCATTTTGGCAGATAAATCAAATCCTAGATGGACTGCATTTCCTGTTGAAAGGGATGAGGATTGCCGTTCGATCTGGGAGCATCCAATGGTGCAGACGTACGATCCGTGGGGTTTGGGTTCTGGCCAATCAGAACGCACAACTCAATTCGCGCGTGCAGCAAGGGGGCATCAACAATGGTTTGGTAGGGACACGGCTTTCGTGAGTGAACCGTGTGCTATTTGAAAACATTTACATGAACTAACATCATATTTTTGGTTGAATGAAAACAAGAGTTCATTGCTTCGCCTCAAAATTGTTTTCCACGGTAAGAAATCACCATTGTACCATATGGTTCGATTTTTTCGTGCATTTGAGGTATTGTTTGCTATATTTGAGTCGTTTTCTATAGTCGAAACTACACGTGGGTGCTAGCTAGCAAGATCATCTGTGTGTCGCTTTGGGAGTTTTCATTTATTGTTCGAGAAATGGGAAAAATTCAAACAGTTCGGCCACAAGGTGCGGCCAGAGGCGTAAGCCTCATTGGTATTCTAATTACAGGAAATGCATAGAGTCTAGAAATAACAAAAATCGGTGTGTCACTGTGGTGTGCTCTCAGGATCACATGGATTTTTTTGGTAAATATGGCACAAGTTTTGATGCTCACACCTTCCAAATCGGAGCATCTCACAAGAAGGATCATAGTTTCCAAAATGAGACGTGGCACTTCGGACTCCAATCGTCAGTGACTAGATCGTTTCGCCTCGATTTTTTTTCATGGTAAACATTCACGTATATACCCTAGATTTGATTTTCTGGCCCATTTAAGGTCTTGCTGCTATATTTAAGTCATTTTTTGCACTTACCTTGCATTTAGTGCATATAATTAAATTCAAAACCGTTCTATAACTACATCTGGGTGTTAGTTAGCAAAGAAGGTGTACAAATCATTTGTGTGTCGCTTTGCGAGTTTTCATCCATTGCCCGAGAAACGGGGAGAAGGTTCAAACATTACGGCCGCGAGGAGCGGTCACCGACATTGGCCTAGATGGTATTTTAATTACTGGGAATTCAGATGGAGTCCAGACATCATCAAAATCGGTGTGTGCCCGTGGCGTGCTCTCACGACCCCTGCGAATTTTTTGGTAAAGTTTCGCACAAGTTTTGATGATCGCTCCTTCCAAACCGGAGCATCTCACATGAAGGACCATGGTTTCCAAAGGGAGGCATGTCAATTCAAACTCTAGTAGTCGGTGACTTCATCGTGGCCTCATAAAAATTTCCACGGTACGCAATCACCATTATACCACGGGATTGATTTTCTAACGCATTTTAGGTATCGTTAGCTATATTTAAGACATATTTTGAATTTAATGTGCAATTTGTGGATATAAATAAAATCACAACCGGAACTGCATGTGCCGTTGAAAGGGATGAGGATCGCGTTCGATCAAGGAGAGTCCAACAGTGCATACGTAGGATCCGTGGGGTTTGGGTTCTGGCCAATCAGAACACATGACTCAGATTGCGTGCGTGGCAGGGGGCATCGACCACGGTTTAGTGGACACACGACTTTTGTGAGTGAACCGTGTGCTATTTGAAAACATTTGCATTAACTAACAACATATTTTCGTTTGAATGAAAACATGAGTTCATCGTTTGGCCTCCAATTTTTTTCCACGGTAAGAAATCACGATTGTACCCTATGGTTTGATTTTCTGGTACATTTTACCAGGTGGCATGCCTGGCTAGCAATCTTAAACTTTGAATATGCAAAAAAAGAGATCTCGTTTGCTATATTTGAGTCATTTTTTGCACACACACACACACAAATATATATATATATATAGTTGCAACTACGCATGGGTATTAGCAAGATCATTTGTGTGTCGCTATGTGTCAGGGGAAACGACACCTATGGGATCACCGGGATCCCTTTTGCTACGGTTGGCGGGCGCGAGGTTGTGCAAAGAGCGGGTCTAGAAGCCAGCACAAGGATCATTTACCTAGGTTCGGGCCGCGAGGATGCGTAATACCCTAGTCCTGCTTTGGTGGATATTTGAGTGTTCTTGAGTTCTTGAACTAGCTACGATGCATGTGTCGTCCAAAAGATCTGAGTCCCCCCTCAGTATGCCGCGGGCCTCCTTTTATAGTCAAAGTGGCTGCCACAGTGGCACATAGGAGGTGGAAAGCTATACAGTAGTCGAGTTCTCCTGGCACCGTAGGACAAACGCATTTAATGTGCTGCCGACGTGCCCTTCTTACTTTATCGGGGACGGCAAGGAAGCTCATCCTAGATGTCACCGCTTCACCTGGCTTCGTCGCGCGTCCGAACTGAAGAGGCGTGTAGCACCACGCTGGCTGGCTGCTGAGTTGGCCTAGATGCCGCACGTGGCCACACAAGTGCGTGCCTAGCTGGTGGGTTGGTAGTTGCATGGGAATGCCGATGGAGTTTTGGGAGATGTGGGCCTGGCTACGGCCCCGTGGATGTCTTCGGCAAGAGTCTTGCCGGGGCCCCGACAAGGGTCTTGCGGTGGCATCATGGTCGTCCCCGACAAGGGTCTTGCCGGGGGTCTCGTGGGTATCTTTGGCAAGGATCTTGCCGAGGATCATCGTATTCTAGTTATCATCTAGTCTTGTGTGCTTCTAGTTTCCACAAAGATTTGCATGCCACCCTGGAGGTGCCTCCCGAGCCTCGGTTCCAAAGTGGTCGATGGTGTTGGAACCCTTGGGCTCAAGGGTGGCGGCTCTGCTGGTATTGGGCAAGTTGCCCCGTCAAGGTTCTTGCTGGGGCTGTGGAGGCCACCCCAGCAAGGGGTGGGGGGGGCTCACCTCATCCTTCTGCTCTTCGTGTTTCTGGCTTGGCGTTGTTCTGGTTGTCTTGTGGCTTTGCTTCCTTCCTCTGCCCCGCTAGGTGTGGCCACAGGCGCGGCTCCCACTGCCCGCGCACAGGTAAAGGTGTACAGAATAGAGCCCCTGGGCCTGGGCCACATATAAGCACGATGCGTTGTTGGTCTAGGCCCAAAATGGTGCACGGGCACGTGGGGCGGAGTTTTTATCGCAGTAACTCTTTGCTGTTTACGCTTCCCCATGACCCGTGTTGGATGCACGGTGTGGGGGTCGTGCGTGACGTGGATGTCATGCGCGGAGTGACCGCAACACGCTTGCGTCACTCCATGGTTTCAATAGTAAAGAGGCGGTCCGTGTTATCCTCACAAAAACAGAGGGAGCTGCAGAGGCGCAGCTCATTTACTAAGTAGACTTGGGTCATGGCCATCATGGCGCCCACGCCCTACGATCACGGGGCACGAAACGGCCGCTCCACTCGCCATCTGAGTCCTGGCTCACCCGCCACGTGTCCTGCATGCGTCGGGGAGGGCAGGCGGTGGACACAGAAGGCGTGGGCTTTAATGCTGGGGCGGGGGACCGGGCATCGCTGATTGGGGTAGCGGGTCGGTCCTGTTTCCTCGCGCCTCCAGCGGTTGGATTGGCTGGTTGGGGCGATCATGCCCGGGCTCGTTTGGCCTCATCCCTTTATATATAAGGGGAGAAGGACAGCATCTTCTCACACCCATCTTCTCTTAGTCCAATCCCTTTCCTTCCCTTCGCCATGGCGAGAGGGCGTGGTCGTGGCCGTGTTCCTGGGGAGGCGAGCAGGTCTTCTTCATGCCAGAGGGTGGCGGCGGTCAAAGAAGAGCCGGACGCCGATGGTGAAGGCCATGCTCGAGGCAGAGGCACTGGCCGGGGCCGTGGTCGTCGAGGTGGCCGAGGCAGAGGTGGGCGCGGATGAGGGACACCCGCGTCATCACCATCTCCGTCGCCATTTCCTCCGCCATTTCCTCCTACCTTGTCGAGCGGTCATGTTGGGGATTCGACGCTGGAATTTATCCTGCAAATGCATGGGCCGCTGCGCAGCCGCCTTCGCCTTCCTAAAGCGTTTGCGAGGGTGCTAGAGATCGACCGTCCATCGAGGCTAAGGCTTCACATGGAGGGGTGTTGCCATGGCGACATGCGGTTGAACACAGGGTTCCCCGCCCCTCATGTGATGCTTCTTTGTCGGGACTGGAAAACCTTCGCACATGCCCATTGCTTGATGGATGGGCACGCCCTCTACTTCAAGCTAGCGGAGAGCGACCTGCTCCCCGTCAAGGTCTTCGGGCGCTCGGGACACAGACTAGGGTCTTATGCCGAGAGCTCGACTGATGGTGAAGCTCCCCTTCGGGCGAGAGCAACGAGGGAGACAATGACAACGATGACGAGGGTAGCGGGCGGGGGGGTGACGGGTCCGACTAGGCGTTGGACACACCATCCCTGGGCGATGCCGGCAGCACCATCATCTGCATCGCTAGCTCCTTGAACTTCTCGGGGTCACCTCCTTGGCCGGTTGGCGTGGGAAGGTCGGGGAAGATGAAGAAGGTGGGCGGTGGGCTGTCAAGTTGGAGTACACGGGCACCGACACCTTCGTCGCGTATTGCCAGCCCGCTGCCTCATCATTCGGCTCTTCTCTCGGCACCATCGTCACCAGCCCTCTTCTGGACGACCGCCGGGATGTTCTTTTGGTGCCTTCTGCTGCTCGTACCTCGCCTAGGCGCTCCTTTTGCCCTTCTGTTATCTTGTTCCATTTCCTGAGGAGAGGGACAAGAAATGGATTACGGGCATCTTATCTCTTTTTAGCTTTTAAGCCTACAGGCCTCAGTAAGATTTAAACCTTGTAACCCCCCTGCTCATGTATGCATTCTGTATGAATTGTACTTGTTATCAACATATTAATGAAGAGAAGGGTGTTTGCCGGGTTTCTTTTGCGCGTGGGCGAGGCCCGCACCAAGGAACGAGTCCTTGTTATCTTAATATAAACATTGTGACCTGGCAACAGACCCTGCCGTCCTCCTGCCCCATAGCTCGACTACACTCATGCTCTTGGCGGAGGTAGGGGCAAAGTAGGATTGGGCCCTTCATCCGTTCCTTTCCCACCGAGCTACGACCAAGTCCCGACCTAATGTAAAGTTTTTGGACACGGGGAAGAGGGAACACGATGGTATAAGGGTGAGCGAAGTCTCGTACGTTCAAGTTTCATACAGAAGTAAGGAGTGGGGGATGAAAGACTTATCTGATTTTGCAGCCTCCCGACAATATTGGCTTGCCGCGGTCGGATCTTTGGGTCTGCAGCCCCCGGCAACCTTGCCTTGCTGGGGTTGGGGCGCCGGCCTGTTCTCTTTCTTCCAAACAGCTCAGCAGAAATGTTCATGCGCCCTGCGAACCGAAAAGGGCGGGAAAGAACAGAGAGACGCGCACCCGACCTCTAGGCTAGGGGTTAGTCACCACTAAGCACTATCAACCCTAACCGAGGGAGAGACTCAACCTAGCATGCATGCTAAAACTTACGGCGCCAGCGCTTCATTTATTTATGCTCAGGGTCTGCGCCTGGCTTTGTACAAAGGGTTACATGCCTTGCCGACAAGGCTTGTACAAAAAGGTGGTCTTCCGGGGGGCCGACAACCGTGCCTTACGGGTAAAACTTACGAAGATGTTCGATGTTCCAGGAATTGCTTACTGGAATACCATCTTCGGTCTCCAGGCGGTCTGCGCTGAGCCTGGTGACTCGTATTACCCGATAAGGGCCTTCCCACTTCGGCGTCAACTTGTTGGAATTCTTGGCTGACTGAATGCACCGAAGAACAAGGCCGCCTTCCTCAAAGCTTCAGGCATGAACCTTGCGGCTATGGTAGTGGCGCAAGGCTTGCTGGTAGCGCGCTGCTCGCACAGCCGCCCGAAGATGATCTTCCTGAAGGAGCATTGCGTCATCTTGCCGCAATTGCTCTTGCTCAAGCTCTTCATAAGCGAGCACTCTGGGTGACCCGTATGTGAGTTCCATGGGGAGAACTACTTCTCCCCCGTAAACGAGGGAGAAAGGTGTCTGGCCGGTGGCTCGATTTGGTGTCCTTCCGATTGACCAAAGAACCGCCGGCAATCCATCAATCCAGCGCCTCCCGCACTTGTGTAGCCTGTCAAAAGTCCTTGTCCGGAGGCCTCGCAATACTTCAGCATTTTCCCTCTCATCTTGGCGATTGCTTCGTGGGTGTGCAACAGAAGCAAAACAGACCTTGTTGCTGAGGTCTTGAATGTATTGCATGAAGGTGCGGCTCGTGAACTGTGTGCCATTGTCGGTGATGACTCTGTTTGGTACACCAAAACGGTAGACTAGTCCCTTGAAGAACCTGGTGACTGATTGTGCTGTTACCTTTCTCGTTGCTTCCACCTCTGGCCACTTTGTGAACTTGTCGATTTCAACGCACAAGTACTCAAAGCCCCCGACAAAATGGGGGAAGGGGCCCAGTATGTCGAGCCCCCAGACCAAGAATGGCCAGGAGAGAGGAATTGTTTGGTGAGCTTGAGCTGGTTGATGAAGCTTCTTCGAATGGAACTGACACGCTTCGCACTTGGTTACTAGTGCCGTTGCATCTTGGAGGGTAGTGGGCCAGAAGAAACCTTGTCGGAATGCCTTGCTGGCAAGGGCCCTCAACCCTATGTGGGAGCCACATATGCCTCCGTGTATCTCTGCCAACAGCTCTAGTCCTTCCTCCTCGGAGATGCACTTTAATTTCACACCGTTTGGTTTTTTCTGTATAGAACATCATCGACGAACTGATACATGGCAGACCGACGGGCTACTTTCTCCGCTTCTTCCTGCTCCTCAGGGAGTTCCCCGGTTTGGAGAAATCAAACAGTATGCTGCGCCCATGCCGGAGCCTGGGGCTAGACGACAATGACCAAAGGCATCTCTTCTGCCATGGGGGTGGCTGTCTCCGCGGCCAGGGCTTGCCGCCCTACCGGAGTCTGTCCCCCCACGGCAGGCTTAGTGTCCCCGGCAACATCCTTGCCACCGGCTCCTGGGAGCATGGCAGGAAAGTACTTTCCGGGGCCTGATTTCCTCTGCTTGTTTTGCTCTATCGATGGTTCGATGGATGCTTGAGTTAGTCTAAGCACAAAGGTACCTGGCTCCACAGGCAGTTTGTGGGTAGTGCATTTTGACAAGTAGTCGGCGATGCCGTTCTCCACCCGGGAAACATGCTCCGCTTGTATACCGTCAAAGCGCTCCTCCAGCTTCCCCACTTCATCTACGTAGGCCTCCATAAATGGGCTCTGGTAGTCTTTGTTAACTTGCTTGACGACAAGCTATGAATCACCCCTGACGATGAGCTTCTTGATTCCGAGGTCTGCCACGATCCTGAGACCAGCAAGCAACCCCTCGTATTCGGCAGTGTTGTTCGTTGACATCTCCCTGGGAAAGTGCATCTGGATTACATACTTGAGGTGTTCTCCGGTAGGTGCGACGAGCAGCACACCAACACCGGCGCCTTGCAGCGAGAAAGCCCCATCAAAGTACATAATCCAGTCGCGACTTGTTTCCTTGCCGGGGAGAGTGGTCTCCTGGATCTCTTTGTCGGGCGTTGAGGTCCATTCTGCAATGAACTCTGCCAAGACTCTACTCTGGATTGTCGAAGTGCTTTCAAACTTCAACCCAAAGCTCGACAGTTCCAAGGCCCATTCCACAATTCTCCCGGTTGCGTCTGGGTTATACAATATCCGTTGCAACGGGAGGCGGGTGACGACGGTGATCTCGTGTGCTTGGAAGTAATGACGCAGCTTCCTCGAGGCCATAAGGAGGCCGAAGAGCAATTTCTGCACACCGGAGTACCTTGATCTAGCCCCCTGCAAGATGGAGCTGACAAAGTTGACCGGGTGCTGCATCATCTTCTTCTTCTGCACTACTTCATTTGCTCGCGTCGCTTCTGCTTTGGTGGCGTCAGATTCGGTCAGGTGCTCTGCCTCGCCACTGGTCAGCCGTGCCGTTGCTATCACCCCCGCATTGACCTCCCTCTGCGCCACCAATGCAGCACTGACCACTTGATTTGTTGCCGCTAGATACAGTAGCAACGGCTCTTGTGGTTTAGGCGCAACCAGTATTGGCGTAGAGGAGAGGTATTCCTTCAAATCCTGCGGTGCTGCTTCGGCCTCCGGGATCCACTCCATTGGGCCCGCCTTTTTCAAGATTTTGAAAAAGGGAAGGGCGCGCTCAGCAGACTTGGAGATGAATCTGCTCATGGCGGCAACACAGCTAGCGAGCCGACGCACATCCTTGATTTGCCTGGGCGCCTCAATCTACTCAATGGCCTTGATATTGTCTGGATTCGCCTCGATCCCACATTGTGACACAAAGAACCCGAGAAGTTTGCTGGACGAAACACCAAAGACACACTTCTCAGGGTTCAGCTTGAGGTTGATCTTGCACAAATTTGCAAACATCTCTTCTAAGTCTTGTATGAGTGTTGCCTTGTCTTTGGTTTTGACCACTTTGTCATCCATATAAGCTTCCATATTTCTATGTAGCTGAGGCTCAAAACCAATTTGGACTGCTCTTGGAAATGTTGAGCCAGCGCTCTTCAACCCGAAAGTCATTCGCATAAAACAATACGTACCACATGGGGTGATGAACGCAGTATTCTCTTCATCTTCTATTGTCATGAAGATCTGGTGGTATCCCAAGCAAGCATCAAGGAATGATAGCAAGTCACACCCGCCATGGCGTCCACAATCTGGTCAATGCGCGGCAAAGGGAAAGGATCTTTTGGACAAGCCTTATTGATGTTCGTGTAATCAATACACAGCCTCCATTTCTCATTTGCCTTGCGCACCACTACCGGATTGGCCAATTAAGGGAGTCCTGGACTAAGGGGTCCTCGGACATCCGACCTATTGGACATGGGCCGGACTGATGGGCTGTGAAGATACGAAGACCGAAGACTCTACCCGTGTCCGGATGGGACTCTCCTTGGCATGGAAGGCAAGCTTGACGTCCAAATATGAAGATTCCTTTCTCTGTAACCAACATTATGTAACCCTAGATCCCTCTAGTGTCTATATAAACCGGAGGGCTAGAGATCCTCATAATCATAGTCAGACATGCTAGACTTTTAGGGTTTAGTCATTACAATCTCGTGGTAGATCAACTCTTGTAATACTCATATTCATCAAGACCAATCAAGCAGGAAGTAGGGTATTACCTCCATAGAGAGGGGACAAACCTGGGTAAACATTGTGTCCCTTGTCTCCTGTTACCATCGACCTTAGACGCACAGTTTGGGACCCCCTACCCGAGATCCGCCGGTTTTGACACCGACATTGGTGCTTTCATTGAGAATTCCGCTGTGACATCGAAAGATAGGATCGATGGCTCGCCTTGTTCTCAAGGACAACGTCACCTTCGGAGGAACACTAGCCCTAGGCCAAACCCTCCGGCTGGACGGCTTCATCATGACCGCCCGTTCGGCCGTTAAGCTGATGATGACTTCTCGAGTCATTGAAAATTCCCTCCATGTTGACTCCAAATACTCCAAGCAGATGGATCCGGTGGAGCTGTCGTCTTTAAACGAGCTCCTAGATCACATTGTCGCCCTGGGGGTCGCCACAGACTATGATCGGATTGGGCTTATACCCGACCAGAGAGAAATTAAAACTCCGCCGATCACCCATCAAGTAGCGGTAGTAGAGGAGCAGGACGACAACTCTTCCTCTATATTGAGGATGAACTACGTTCGGATCTCCGAGCTTGAAGAGCCGGACACCTACCTGCAGAAAGACATGCCTTGTCCTCCAAACATAGAATCGGACGATAAGCCCAAAAAATCAGTTGACATCCCGGAGCCCAAACTACAAAGTTCAGAAGTTCTTCCAACTCCGGATCCTAAATTGGGTCAGGGTTCGGATTTCAAACCACCCACCCACCCAGATATAAGCGCTCTCATGAGCATATGACAGTAGTCTCAGGAAATGGTCCATCACTTCTGGGCCTGATTCCTCCATTTCAAGGATAAGATGGAAGATTGCCGCGACGAAGACGCGATCTCAATGTTCCGCAACAATTGCACGGATAAGGAATCCTCAACGCCATCAACCATCGTCGCATATCATGCTTCGCAAACTTGGCAACCATAGTATACAAGTACAGCACAATGGAAAGCGCCTGGAAAACTCAGGCAGCCCGCTGGGAACCGCCGGTTTCCACCCAACCCCTCGTTCAGGTGAAAACGACGCACCCTCGTGGCACGCCCAGCCCAATGGTAAAGAAATATAAGCCCGTTACGGGACACATAACCGTTCTGGAGGGATGGCTCGATGGACCATGCAAGTTACACGCAACACCAGATACTATATCAATCCACAACCTTAGAGCATGTTGGATACTATGGCAGGTGGTCAAGAGCGGCTAGGATATCCTCACCAAAAACAACCCAGAGCAATATCCCCCAGAAGACGACGACCTCAGAGTATTGATGGTCTTCAAGACTTTCGCTTCAAACAGTAAGCGCAAAAGGGCACTCCGCGACCTCGCCCAAGTCTGCCAAATCGCAGCAACAAACCCTTGGAACGACTATAACAACCCTAGTTAGTATATGCATTAGAGTGAATGCATCATGTCTACTTTATTCGGAAAGTTGAAATGGGGATGACAAAAACCCCCCAGCACCACTTAAACCAACTAGGGTTTACTAAAATCCTTTTCAATGAACCTGAAATGCCCTTCTAAAATGTTCATCATCTTTGCCTTGGTCTAGAACCTCTAACAAAAATGGTGCACAATTTTCTAGGACAGCATAAGGTCACTGGATTAAATCATACTCTATTTGCATTTTGACATTTAAATACTATAAAATATTTTAAATGTCCAAATAATCATAAACTAAAATGATTACTGTTGGATATATTTTAACAGTAGCCACGAGCAGTTTCATGATTTTTGGGTTTGTTATGGTATTTTTAATAAAGCCCTGAAGCTACAGAAGAAATAGAAAACATGAACTAAAAGAGAGAGAGAGTTTTACCTGGCCTCACCTGTGCAACCCACCTGGCCGGCCCAGCTGGCGGCCCAGCCAACTGGCCCAGTCCACCACCGCAGCCCCCTCTCTCGCCTTCCTCCTCGCGCCAATAGGCACGGGCGTGTGCCCGCGGTGCGCTAGCACGCGCGCGGCCACCGATGGCCACCTCCTGCTTCTGCCGACGCCCAAGACGACTCCAGACGATGCCACGCACCCCTTGGAACCCCCTTGACCTCTCCCCGTGCTTCTCCCCTCCCCTGTCTCTATCACGTGCAGCCGCTCGAACACGCCCGTCGCGCCGCTCGCCGTTCCCGCGGCCACCGGCCACCCCACGCCTCACCGATGCGCCTAGAAGCTCCGCCACTTTGTCCTCGACCCCCTTGCTGAGCTACACAACGCCGAACACCTCGAAGCGCCACCCCCGACGCCTTCTTCTTCCTCAGGTCGATGAGATCGCCTCCGCCGCTCCGCTTGCTTCGGACCTCCTCTGAGCTCGTCGTTTGCACTGCCGCAATCTCTGTGAGCCACTCACCTGAACCCCCCTCTTCTTCATTCTGTTTACACGCTGTACCCGTCGTTCCGCCGGAGACCAAACCGCGCCGCCCCCGAGCTTCTCGCCGCTGTGGCCACAGCCACCACAACCCCCAACCGAGCTCACCCACGTGCTCACCGTGCCGCGTAGGTGCCGTAGGAGCCAAGCACGCCACCCCACGGGCACCGCAGCCCGCACCCGAGTGCACCCGTACTCCGGCCGCCGCTCGGCTCATCGCCACCGCTGCTACACGCTGCCCCAGCACACACCACAACCACCACTAGATGCGCCGCATCGCGGGCTTTCTAGCACGCCCATCCGCGCGTCCAGCCGACGCCGGAGATGGTCAGACGAGGAGCGCCGTCGAGTCTGCTTACCGCTGGCGGTTAGTCGACCGATTAGCTGACGTGGCACAGGATTAATTAGTGCTAACCACCGATTAGTGTAACCCCAGGGGTCTTTGACAGACGGGCCCCACCCCTCATTCAACCACAGGGTTATTCCCTGTTTAAATTAAGCTAATGCCTGTGACCCCACAGGTCAGTTTGAACTTGCCACCTCAGCGTTAACTGGGCCCCACTGGTCAACCTTTGTTGTTGACCCTATTACATTGACAAGCGGGTCCCACTGGTTAGTTTGACCTGGACCGGCCCTGTTGACCTGCTGAGGTCAGCATGACTTAATGCTAACGCAGTAAACATTTTCTGGAATTTAAAATAAATCAGAAATGATTTATAAATTTCAGAAAATGTCCGAAACTTCTAAAAATCATAGAAAATAATCTATAACTCAGTTTGAAAAGATTTATATATGAAAAATTATGAGAAAAATATGAAGAATCTTTCTATGCCATATTCATGCATGTTTGAGCAAGTTAACATCACTATTTAGGACAAACTAAGTGAATGGCATTTGAATGTTAACATATGGAGTTGAATTTGAACCTAGGGTTCAACCCAACTTCATTTAATATGGTTGCTAGCTGCTTTAGTTCAATCAACATCATATTGCCATGTCATGAGCATGCATCATATTGTTGCATTGCATTGATTCTGTTTCTTCTCTGTTGCCAGTAATTGTTCCCTCTGAGTAGACGATGTTCCGACGATGAGTTCGATGACACCGATGAAGAGCTATATTATCTTCAGAAGTGCCAGGCAAGCAAAACCCCCTTGTTCATTCCTATGAAATCCCACTCTCTCGCTCCCGCTCTCTTTTACTGCATTAGGACAACAATGATTTAACTTTTACATGTTGCGGTACTTGAACCCCTTTTCCTCTGCATGACCTGTCGTTGCCACAGTAAATAGATGAAACCCACTAGCGTGAGTAGGAGTGGTTTGAGCCCTGATGTGCCTACTCATTCATGCTTGTTTGTCATGGCTGCTACTACTTAGAGTTGAGTCGGGTCTGATTCATTGGGGTTGAATTGGAATGGTGATGATCATGTCCTACTGTGTGTGAGCTAAGTGTGTGAACATGATTTGGTAAAGGTAGCGGTGAGAGGCCATGTAGGAGTACATGGTGGGTTGTCTCATTGAAACTGTCCTCAGGAACTGAGTTATGTGTTTGTGATCCATGAACAACTACTACCACACGTTGGGCCCTGAAATATGACCCCGCTCGACTTATTAACCGCCCCTGTCCTGTGTCCAGGAGTTGCAACTAGTTTCTGGTGTTTGTAGGATATGTGTTGGAGGCCGTGCGTAGCGCTGACCCTAGGGGTGGGCTATGATGCGGTAGATACACCGTGGACCGGTATACCGGGCGCCCGTTTGGTGTCTCGGGAACCCTACACACATCGTTTGGGGCTGTGAGCGAAACCCCGGCCAGAACTCCTCGCGGATGGAACCTGAATAGGCGATAAACCTGGACTAGAGACTTGTGTGTTAGTCAGGTCGTGTTCTACACCCACGTCGGCTTTCACTTGAAGTCTGCCGAGCACATGTCGTGTGCAAAAGCTAAGTGGTGGAAATATGTGTGAAGAAGTACACCCCTGCAGGGTTATAAATGATCTACTCGAATAGCCGCGTCTGCGGTAAAGAACTTCTGGGTTTCCTATACAGTTCATAGATAACTTGAAGTGGATACTCTAAAACTCGCAAGATAAGCGTGAGTGCTATGGATGGCCTTCTCGTAGGGAGACGGGAGCGGATCCATAGTGGTGTATTGTTATGGTGAATATGTGGACTCGTGTGCGCCACCTCAAAAGAGTTACTTGCAGTCGTAGTTTAGGATAGCCACAGAGTCAAAGCTGGCTTGCTACAGTTAAACTCCACCACCCCCTTTGTTGATACTGATGCATATGTAGTTAGTTATGATGTAAGTCTTGCTGGGTACATTTGTACTCACGTTTGCTTAATTTATGTTTTTGTAGAGAGACTTCAGTCTCACTAGTAGTTCCGCGTGGACTTCGACATTTAGCTTGTTACCTCAGCTACGATCTTGTGCCCTCGGCAGGATCTTGTAGATAGTCAGGCTTCTTAGCCTTTTTCATTTGTAGTTGTCTGTACTCAGACAAGTTAAGCTTCCGCATGTGCTTGTTGCTTGTATGCTCTGTATGTTGGGTAATGAGACCCATGTTATAATATCAGGCTCTTCGGAGCCTAACGAATAAATACTTCGAGTTGTAGAGTTTTGTTGTGATGCCATGTTGTATTTACACATATCGGGCATATTGTGTGTATGATTGAAATGCTTGGTATGTGTGGGATCCGACAACCTAGTTGTTTATCCTTGGTAGCCTCTCTTATGGGGAAATGTAGTCTAGTGCTTCCACTGACCCATGGTAGTCTGCTACAGCCCGGTTTACCGGAGTCCTGCTAGCCCAGTTACTACTGCTCCGGAACACCTAGACTACCCGGCATGTGTCCCACTTTGTTCCTGTGTCTTTCGTTTCGGGGAAATGTCACGCCGTGACTTCCGGAGTCCTGCTAGCCTGCTACAGCCCGGGTTCCCGGAGTCCTGTTAGCCCAGCTGCTATAGCTCGGATTCGCACGCTGATGACCGACGCGTTCGATGCTGGTTCATGTATGCCTGTCCTTGTAAGTTAGTGCCACTTTGGGTTCACGAAAAGTCATGGCGGCCCGGGTTCTTTGTCATATGGATGCTAGCGACATTATCATATACATGAGCCAAAAGGCGCAAACGGTCCTGGGGCAGGTAAGGTGGCACCCATGGAAATACCATGCGTGAGGCCGCAAAGTGATATGTTGTGTTACATGCTAGATCGGTGTGACTTAGGATCGGAGTCCTGACAACTTTGGTATCAGAGCCTGACTACCTGTAGGATTACCATGCCAAACTGGTCGAAGTTGAGTCTAGAAATTCTTTAGTTAAATAAGAGAATTGATTATGGATGGGAACGTAAGGCTCTTTTTACTTCTTATACCTTATGCCCTTCTGATCCGAGTCATCCTATTTTTCCTACGGGGTTAAGGAACTAGGCTTTCTCTTCTTTCTATCAGGATCACGTGTTACTAATACTTAGACTTGTATGATTGTTGGATTCAAGCCTCGGTTCAGTTTCTACTACTTCAGTATGTTGACAGTTGATCTCGGAACCTTGATATTGTGATTCTGAGTGGTTATGCCACCATTTTTGTAGAATGTCCCAATCTTTTTGAGCAATTACAGCTGTTATGCTATCCGAGTCATCCGAGGTTTCTAAATAGTCTGACGCACTTGCAAATCATTCCTCCATGTTCCTGATGTCCATTTGGGCCAGATTAACCACACTAACGAGTGTGTTGAGGTACTTCATTGCCTCGGCATATATGTTGAACCAAATACCATGAACTGCTTATGGCAGAAGTTCTTGAACCAAAAGGTCACAACCAGAGTGCTCTTGATGAGTTCTCCATTATGCATTGTGAATCTGCCAGTCCTACCTTTCTGCATGGATTATCTGGAAGAAATATGTTGAACTTGTTTGACATACTAAATCTATGCATTCACAACTCAGAAAACCATATGTTCCTTTGAGTTGTCTCTCTTTAGTTGTATTCTGACCTCTGTCTATCAATTGATAGTCAGGACTAATTGTGCATTCTTGTTATCGATGCCTATTATTCTTGTGGTCCGTCAAGCCATTCTATTCCGGAATGACTAGGAGAAACAAACTACAGCACCTCATCCATTTCTTGGACTAGTCAAAGTAGTTGTATTCCGCAGATTAAAATACCAATCCAGCTTTTGTTCTGTTCTACCTCGGAGTATTACCCCCTTTATGTCAGGATTGTCATGAGAATTGCAGCATCTCTCATGAATTCTTGACGCAATGATACTTCTCGCCATCATTATTCATTCCTCGGTCCCGTGTTGTTGTAACCGGAATGCTGACAAGTGAACTGTGATGTGTGAAATCAATACTCCTAGCAACTTCGTTGTTTGGTAGTTAATGGACAATACTCTCACTCTTAGCGTGTTAGTTATTGAACCATCATTCTAAGATTGATCGTGCTACCTAGTCCATTTTCCCTGGTGCACTCTTCGATCAATGAGATAGGATTGTGTCAATCCATTACTCTCTTGGTCACATCGTCTTTCCTCAAAAGCAAGATTATTCTCGAGCTTAGTAGCACATCGGTGGTTTGTGATTTTTCGAATATCCTCTCGGAAGTATCACCAGGTTGTTCCCTGACTGTTATGTTGAGCTCGTGATCAAGTTGGTTTCTTGTAAACCACCCCTTCTCCAAGGATCCGTGTTGGATATCCCTAAGCTAGTTGGTTAAGCTAAACAACAACTTGGAGATTTGGAAGATAAAAGCTTGTCTGACTTAGTTCATTTCTAAGGGATATCCTTCTGTGTGTGTGCGTATGTTGAAGAGAGATGATATCTTCATAAATTGTTCCTCGTGATCGGTTGTTGAATCTATCGTCTTGTCCAAACCTTGATTTGAGTGTGGGCTATTGTTAAATCAAGTTAGAACCAACGATATTTGTAACGTTGTCTTACTCGTGGTTGATCCCTCGAGCATACACCATTTCATCTTTTGGTCTGACCAATACTATCACATTGTTCACATAATGGTGGAAGTCTAGTGATATGGAAATTCCGATGAGTTGTTGTTGAGCCCATCAGCAATATTTTGTCTCCTCCATGGTTTATGTTGAACATAAATCTAGCGTTGGAAACTTTGAAAGCATTTCTTCATGCTAGCTCATGAAGCATATGTTTGGATGAAAGAAGTGACTCCCTCTCATTCATGTGCATTCGATGCAAGTTGCTGCCGTGAATTTGAGAAAGTTAGTTTTGTTGGGGATCGTAGCAGAAATTAAAAAATTTCTATGCATCACCAAGATCAATCTATGGAGTATTCTAGCAATGAGGGAAATAGGAGTGCATCTACATACCCTTGTAGATCGCGAGCGGAAGCGTTCAAGTGAACGGGGATGATGGAGTCGTACTCGCCGTGATCCAAATCACCGATGACCAAGTGCCGAACGGACAGCACCTCCGTGTTCAACACACGTACGGTTGGGAAGATGTCTCCTCCTTCTTGATCCAGCAAGGGGAAAGGAGAGGTTGATGAAGATCCAGCAGCACGACGGCGTGGTGGTGGATGCAGCAGGATCCCGGCAGGGCTTCGCCAAGCACAAGCGGGGAGGAGAGGTGTTACGGAGGGAGAGGGAGGAGCCAAGAGCAAGGTGCGGCTGCCCTCCCTCCCTTCCACTATATATAGGGGCTAGGGGGCGCATGCCCCCTTGGAGATGCCATCTAAAAGGGGGGGCGGCGGCCCCTGGGGGCAACGGCCCCCTTAGGGTTTCCAACCAGGGGGGCGCATGCCCCCTCGGGGGGCAACGGCCCCCTAGGGTTTCCAACCCTAGGCGCCTTGGGCCCTTGGGTGGGGCGCACCAGCCCATCAGGGGCTGGTTCCCACGCCACTTCAGCCCATGGGGCCCTCCGGGATAGGTGGCCCCATCCGGTGGACCCCCGGGACCCTTCCGATGGTCCCGGTACAATACCGGTAAGCCCCGAAACCTTCCCACTAGCCGAAACTGGACTTCCTATATATAAATATTTACCTTCGGACCATTCTGGAACTCCTCGTGATGTTCAGGATCTCATCCAGGACTCCGAACAACTTTCGGGTTACTGCATACTAATATCTCTACAACCCTAGTGTCACCGAACCTTAAGTGTGTAGACCCTACGGGTTCGGGAGACACGCAGACATGACCGAGACGCCTCTCCGGTCAATAACCAACAACGGGATCTGGATACCCATGTTGGCTCCCACATGCTCCTCGATGATCTCTTCGGATGAACCACGATGTCGGGGACTTAATCAATCCCGTATTAAATTTCCTTTGTCAATCGGTACGTTACTTGCCCAAGACTCGATCGTCGGTATCCCAATACCTTGTTCAATCTCGTTACCGGCAAGTCACTTTACTCGTACCGTAATGCATGATCCCGTGACCAACCCCTTGGTCACATTGAGCTCATTATGATGACGCATTACCGAGTGGGCCCAAAGATACCTCTCCGTCATACGGAGTGACAAATCCCAGTCTCGATTCGTGCCAACCCAACAGACACTTTCAGAGATACCTGTAATGTACCTTTATAGTCGCCCAGTTACGTTGTGACGTTTGGCACACCCAAGGCACTCCTACAGTGTCCGGGAGTTGCACAATCTCATGGTCTAAGGAAATGATACTTGACATTCAGAAAAGCTACAGCAAACGAACTACACGATCTTTGAGCTAAGCTTAGGATTGGGTCTTGTCCATCACATCATTCTCCTAATGATGTGATCCCGTTATCAATGACATCTAATGTCCATAGTCAGGAAACCATGACTATCCTTTGATCAACGAGCTAGTCAACTAGAGGCTCACTAGGGACGTGTTGTGGTCTATGTATTCACACATGTATTACGATTTTCGGATAACACAATTATAGCATGAACAATAGACAATTATCATGAACAAAGAAATATAATAATAACCATTTTATTATTTCCTCTAGGGCATATTTCCAACAGTCTCCACTTGCACTAGAGTCAATATTCTAGTTACATTGTGATGAATCGAACACCCATGCCTTCTGGTGTTGATCATGTTTTGCCCTAGGGAGAGGTTTAGTCAACGGATCTGCCACATTCAGGTCCGTATGTACTTTACAAATCTCTATGTCTCCATTTTGAACACTTTCACGAATGGAGTTGAAGCGACGCTTGATATGCCTGGTCTTCCTGTGAAACCTGGGCTCCTTGGCAAGGGCAATAGCTCCAGTGTTGTCATAGAAGAGAGTCATCGGGCCCGATGCATTGGGTATGACTCCTAGGTCGGTAATGAACTCCTTCACCCAGACTGCTTCTTGTGCTGCCTCCGTGGCTGCCATGTACTCCGCTTCACATGTAGATCCCGCCACAACGCTTTGCTTGCAACTGCACCAGCTTACTGCCCCACCATTCAAAATATTCACGTATCCGGTTTGTGACTTAGAGTCATCCAGATCTGTGTCGAAGCTAGCATCAACGTAACCCTTTACGATGAGCTCTTCGTCACCTCCATAAACGAGAAACATGTCCTTAGTCCTTTTCAGGTACTTCAGGATATTCTTGACCGCTGTCCAGTGTTCCATGCCGGGATTACTTTGGTCCCTTCCTACCAAACTTACGGCAAGGTTTACATCAGGTCTGGTACACAGCATAGCATACATGATAGACCCTATGGCCGAGGTATAGGGGATGAAACTCATCTTTTCTCTATCTTCTGCCGTGGTCGGGCATTGAGCCGTGCTCAATCTTGTACCTTGCAATACAAGCAAGAACCCCTTCTTTGAGTGATCCATTTTGAACTTCTTCAATATCTTGTCAAGGTACGTACTCTGTGAAAGACCAATGAGGCGTCTCAATCTATCTCTATAGATCTTGAGGCCTAATATATAAGCAGCTTCTCCAAGGTCCTTCATTGAAAAACACTTGTTCAAGTAGGCCTTTATGCTTTCCAAGAATTCTATATCATTTCCCATCAACAGTATGTCATCCACATACAATATGAGAAATGCTATAGAGCTCCCACTCACTTTCTTGTAAATGCAGGCTTCTCCATAAGTCTGCATAAACCCAAACGCTTTGATCATCTCATCAAAACGAATGTTCCAACTCCGAGATGCTTGCACCAGCCCATAAATCGAGCGTTGGAGCTTGCACACCTTGTCAGTATTCTTAGGATCGACAAAACCTTCCAGCTACATCATATACAATTCTTCCTTAAGGAAACCATTAAGGAATGCCGTTTTGACGTCCATTTGCCATATCTCATAATCATAGAATGCGGCAATTGCTAACATGATTCGGACGGACTTCAGCTTCGCTACAGGTGAGAAAGTCTCATCGTAGTCAACCCCTTGAACTTGTCGATAACCCTTAGCGACAAGCCGAGCTTTATAGATGGTCACATTACCATCCGCGTCTGTCTTCTTCTTAAAGATCCATTTATTTTCTATGGCTCGTCGATCATCGGGCAAGTCATTCAAAGTCCATACTTCATTTTCATACATGGATCCTATCTCGGACTTCATGGCTTCCAGCCATTTGTCGGAATCCGGGCCCGCCATCGCTTCTTCATAGTTTGAAGGTCCACCGTTGTCTAACAACATGATTTCCAAGACAGGGTTGCCATACCACTCTGGTGCGGAACGTGTCCTTGTGGACCTACGAAGTTCAGTAGCAACTTGATCTGAAGTTTCATGATCATCATCATTAACTAACTCTCTAGTCGGTGCAAGCACCTCAGGAACATTTTCCTGAGTTGCGCCACTTTCCGGTTCAAGAGGTAATACTTCATCAAGTTCTACTTTCCTCCCACTTCTTTCGAGAGAAACTCTTTCTCTAGAAAGGATCCATTCTTGGCAACAAAGATCTTGCCTTCGGATTTGAGGTAGAAGGTATACCCAATAGTTTCTTTAGGGTATCCTATGAAGACGCATTTTTCCGACTTGGGTTCGAGCTTTTCAGGTTGAAGTTTCTTGACATGAGCATCGCATCCCCAAACTTTTTGAAACGACAGCTTAGGTTTCTTCCCAAACCATAATTCATACGGTGTCGTCTCAACGGATTTTGACGGAGCCCTATTTAAAGTGAATGCGGCAGTCTCTAAAGCATAGCCCCAAAATGACAGCGGTAAATCGGTAAGAGACATCATAGACCGCACCATATCCAATAGAGTGCGATTACGACGTTCGGACAGACCATTACGCTGAGGTGTTCCAGGCAGCGTGAGTTGTGAACCTATTCCACATTTTCTTAAGTGTGTGCCAAATCGTGACTCAAGTATTCTCCCCACGATCTGATCGCAAGAACTTGATTTTCCTGTCACGTTGATTCTCAACCTCACTCTGAAATTCCTTGAACTTTTCAAAGGTCTCAGACTTGTGTTTCATTAAGTAGACATACCCATATCTACTCAAGTCATCAGTGAGGGTGAGAACATAACGATAGCCACCGCGAGCCTCAACACTCATTGGACCGCACACATCAGTATGTATGATTTCCAATAAGTTGGTTGCTCGCTCCATTGTTCCTGAGAACGGAGTCTTGGTCATTTTACCCATGAGGCATGGTTCGCACGTGTCAAATGATTCGTAATCAAGAGACTCTAAAAGTCCATCTGCATGGAGCTTCTTCATGCGTTTGACACCTATGTGACCAAGGCGGCAGTGCCACAAGTATGTGGGACTATCATTATCAACCTTACTTCTTTTGGTATTCACACTATGAATATGTGTATCATTATGCTCGAGATTCATTAAGAATAAACCATTCACCATCGGAGCATGACCATAAAACATATCTCTCATATAAATAGAACAACCATTATTCTCGGATTTAAATGAGTAGCCATCTCGAATTAAACGAGATCCTGATACAATGTTCATGCTCAAAGCTGGCACTAAATAACAATTATTGAGGTTTAAAACTAATCCCGTAGGTAAATGTAGAGGTAGCGTGCCGACGGCGATCACATCGACCTTGGAACCATTCCCGACGCGCATCGTCACCACGTCCTTCGCCAGTCTCCGCTTATTCCGCAGCTCCTGCTTTGAGTTACAAATGTGAGCAACCGCACCGGTATCAAATACCCAGGAGCTACTACGAGTACTGGTAAGGTACACATCAATTACATGTATATCACATATACCTTTCTTGTTGCCGGCCTTCTTGTCCGCTAAGTATTTGGGGCAGTTCCGCTTCCAGTGACCACTTCCCTTGCAATAAAAACACCCAGTCTCGGGCTTGGGTCCATTCTTTGGCTTCTTCCCGGCAGCTTGCTTACCGGGCGCGGCAACTGCCTTGCCGTCCTTCTTGAAGTTCTTTTTACCCTTGCCTTTCTTGAACTTAGTAGTTTTATTCACCATCAACACTTGATGTTCCTTTTTGATTTCTACCTCCGCTGATTTCAGCATTGAATATACCTCAGGAATGGTCTTTTCCATCCCCTGCATATTGAAGTTCATCACTAAGCTCTTGTAGCTCGGTGGAAGCGACTGAAGGATTCTGTCAATGACCGCGTCATCCAGGAGATTAACTCCCAGCTGAGTCAAGCGGTTATGTAACCTAGACATTGTGAGTATGTGCTCACTGACAGAACTATTTTCCTCCATCTTACAGCTGAAGAACTTGTCGGAGACTTCATATCTCTCGACCCGGGCATGAGCTTGAAAAACCATTTTCAGCTCTTCAAACATCTCATATGCTCCGTGTCTCTCAAAACGCTTTTGGAGCCCCAGTTCTAAGCTGTAAAGCATGCCGCACTGAACGAGGGAGTAATCATCAACATGTGTCTGCCAAGCGTTCATAACGTCTTGGTTCTGTGGGACGGGTGCGTCACCTAGCGGTGCTTCTAGGACATAATCTTTCTTGGCAGCTATGAGGATGATCCTGAGGTTCCGGACCCAGTCCGTATAGTTGCTGCCATCGTCTTTCAGCTTGGTTTTCTCTAGGAACGTGTTGAAGTTGAGGACAACGTGGGCCATTTGATCTACAAGACATATTGTAAAGATTTTAGACTAAGTTCATGATAATTGAGTTCATCTAATCAAATTATTCAATGAACTCCCACTCAGATAGACATCCCTCCAGTCATCTAAGTATAACATGATCCGAGTTAACTAGGCCGTGTCCGATCATCACGTGAGACGGACTAGTCAACATCGGTGAACATCTTCATGTTGATCGTATCTTCTATACGACTCATGCTCGACCTTTCGGTCTTCTGTGTTTCGAGGCCATGTCTATACATGCTAGGCTCGTCAAGTCAACCTAAGTGTATCGCGTGTGTAAATCTGGCTTACACCCGTTGTATTCGAACGTTAGAATCTATCACACCCGATCATCACGTGGTGCTTCGAAACAACGAACCTTCACAATGGTGCACAGTTAGGGGGAACACTTTCTTCAAATTATTTCAAGGGATCATCTTATTTAAGCTACCGTCGTTCTAAGCAAATAAGATGTAAAACATGATAAACATCACATGCAATCAAATAGTGACATGACATGGCCAATATCATTCGCTCCTTTCGATCTCCATCTACGGGGCTCCATGATCATCGTTGTCACCGGCATGACACCATGATCTCCATCATCATGATCTCCATCATCGTGTCTTCTTGAAGTTGTCACGTCATCTATTACTTCTACTACTATGGCTAACGCTTTAGCAATAAAGTAAAGTAATTACATGACGTTTATGTTGACACGCAGGTCATAAATAAATAAAGACAACTCCTATGGCTCCTGCCGGTTGTCATACTCATTGACATGCAAGTCATGATTCCTATTACAAGAACATGATCATCTCATACATCACATATATCATTCATCACATCCTTTGGCCATATCACATCACAAAACACTTGTTGCAAAAACAAGTTAGACGTCCTCTAATTGTTGTTGCAAGTTTTTACGTGGCTGCTATAGGTTTCTAGCAAGAACGTTTCTTACCTACGCCAAAACCACAACGTGAATTGCCAATTTCTATTTACCCTTCATAAGGATCCTGTTCATCGAATCTGATCTGACTAAAGTGGGAGAGACAGACACCCGCCAGCCACCTTATGCAACTAGTGCATGTCAGTCAGTGGAACCGGTCTCACGTAAGCGTACATGTAAGGTTGGTCCGGGCCGCTTCATCCCACAATACCGCCGAATCAAGATAAGACTAGTACGGCAAGACAATTGACAATATCGACGCCCACAACTACTTTGTGTTCTACTCGTGCATAGTAACTACGCATAAACCTGGCCCATGATGCCACTGTTGGGGATCGTAGCAGAAATTAAAAAATTTCTACGCATCACCAAGATCAATATATGGAGTATTCTAGCAACGAGGGGAATAGGAGTGCATCTACATACCCTTGTAGATCGCGAGCGAAAGCGTTCAAGTGAACGGGGATGATGGAGTCGTACTCGCCATGATCCAAATCACCGATGACCAAGTGCCGAATGGACAGCACCTCCGCGTTCAACACACGTACGGTTGGGAAGACGTCTCCTCCTTCTTGATCCAGCAAGGGGAAAGGAGAGGTCGATGAAGATCCAGCAGCACGTTGGCGTGGTGGTGGATGCAGCAGGATCTCGGCAGGGCTTCGCCAAGCACAAGCGGGGAGGAGAGGTGTTACGGAGGGAGAGGGAGGCGCCAAGAGCAAGGTGCGGCTGCCCTCCCTCCCTTCCACTACATATAAGGGCTAGGGAGGGCGCATGCCCCCTTGGAGATCCCATCTAAAGGGGGGGGCGGCCCCTGGGGGCAACGGCCCCCTTAGGGTTTCCAACCAGGGGGGCGCATGCCCCCTCGGGGGGCAACGGCCCCCTAGGGTTTCCAACCCTAGGCGCCTTGGGCCCTTGGATGGGGCGCACCAGCCCATCAGGGGCTGGTTCCCACGCCACTTCAGCCCATGGGGCCCTCCGGGATAGGTGGCCCCATCCGGTGGACCCCCGGGACCCTTCCGGTGGTCCCGGTACAATACCGGTAACCCCCGAAACCTTCCCGCTGGCCGAAACTGGACTTCCTATATATAAATATTTACCTCCGGACCATTCCGGAACTCCTCGTGACGCCCGGAATCTCATCCGGGACTCTGAACAACATTCGGGTTACTGCATACTAATATCTCTACAACCCTAGCGTCACTGAACCTTAAGTGTGTAGACCCTATGGGTTCGGGAGACACGCAGACATGACCGAGACGCCCCTCCGGTCAATAACCAACAGCGGGATCTGGATACCCATGTTGGCTCCCACATGCTCCTCGATGATCTCATCGGATGAACCACGATGTCGAGGACTTAATCAATCCCGTATTCAATTCCCTTTGTCAATTGGTACGTTACTTGCCCGAGACTCGATCGTCGGTATCCCAATACCTTGTTCAATCTCGTTACCGGCAAGTCACTTTACTCGTACCGTAATGCATGATCCCGTGACCAACCCCTTGGTCATATTGAGCTCATTATGATGATGCATTACCGAGTGGGCCCAGAGATACCTCTCCGTCATACGGAGTGACATCCCAGTCTCGATTCGTGCCAACCCAACAGACACTTTCAGAGATACCTGTAATGTACCTTTATAGTCACCCAGTTATGTTGTGACGTTTGGCACACCCAAGGCACTCCTACAGTATCCGGGAGTTGCACAATCTCATGGTCTAAGGAAATGATACTTGACATTCAGAAAAGCTACAGCAAACGAACTACACGATCTTTGAGCTAAGCTTAGGATTGGGTCTTGTCCATCACATCATTCTCCTAATGATGTGATCCCGTTATCAATGACATCTAATGTCCATAGTCAGGAAACCATGACTATCCTTTGATCAACGAGCTAGTCAACTAGAGGCTCACTAGGGACGTGTTGTGGTCTATGTATTCACACATGTATTACGATTTCCGGATAACACAATTATAGCATGAACAATAGACAATTATCATGAACAAAGAAATATAATAATAACCATTTTATTATTGCCTCTAGGGCATATTTCCAACAAGTTTTGCTTCCCCTGGAATCGTCCCAAGTCAGTCATGCATGTGCGAAGTATTCTGTGGTTTGGTAGATTAATTACCTCCATTCCATATGGTTTCCCTAGTACACAAAGCCACTGATTGATTTGTTCAAGGTGAAGAAGCTCCTTCTTAAGAGCTAACCCGGGCTTATAGAAGGACTTCGATATCCTCAATGATGGTTCCCTACCAGAACTCGGTAGTGTTTTATTATAAGACTACTACGTGGTCATGCTTGTCTTGGACAGTGTGTTCACATGTGGGTAGCAGAACTAGCTCATGTTTTGGAGCTTGCTATCGTAATTCATTTCCCGAGAATATTGCAACGTCATCTCGTCGATTTGTGTTGCAACCTTTCACTTTCAGACATGCTGAATCTGGATATCCTGGCACCAACCAGATCTGAATCTTAGGCAGATGTGATGGTTGGGACGTTCCCAAGAATTATAATATTGGTCTTCTAAACCATTAAGTGGATGTCGTGGCCAACACACTTATCCGGAAGATCTCTTATTGTAGTATCTTGAGTCAGCAAGTTGGCCATTCTTCCATGAGGATTTGGTATGACTTTGTACATAAGTTGTTCCTTATGGGCTTCTTGAGCTCCCGAAGTCAGACTTTTACTTGATGTTCCAGATACCGAATGGTATTGGGTTAAGCTGGTACATCAAGGGGGAACATTAGAAGCGGAGTGATAAATGTCTCTCGGTCGATCATCCAGATTTCGTTCCCTTGGCCTCGCTAAGGTGAAATCTAAGAAAGTGTTGTCTTCCTTTGCATTTGCATTGTCCATCACTATTCATCATGGTAGTATGATGTGTTGCCAGGATCCCTGACACGGATGTTGGTAAGACCTTGATGAGTACGGAAATGCTCAAGTTCTTGAGAGCACGCTCAAGCACTAGGTTATATCCTCGGTACCAATTGAAGCATGCCTTCCGTTTGCCGAGTTGTTCTATAATCATAGTTTCTTTCTGATTTGAGTATGCCATTCCTTCAAACTCCTTCAAACGATCGTTTGTGAATTTCCTTAGGCTGGTATAGAGAGTTTCAATGATCTCTGTAACAAAAGTAATTCTTTTTGCCACTTAAGGGAATAATGTTACGAGTCACCTCTTCCAAGGTGCCCCGTTATGGGATCATGGTAATTGTTTCCTCGCTACCTTGAAACCCTCGTCAAATTGTTTCCTCTGTCCCCCCTGATACATGCTTTGCCTATCAGCTCCAGAGATGTTCCACGTCTCATTCCGAGAGTTGATCTTGTGATCATTATTATGATCCTAAGTTGCTCGAACCTCAAGAAGATCGATTCTTCTAAAATTCTCCCTTTCTTCTCATTGTAATATTGGATGTAGTTCTTAGAGCAACACATCGAGACGAAGATGGTGATCAAATCAACGTTCCTATGAAGTGCAATCTGGATTGTGAAGATTCTGTTAGTTTGTGTTCCCTCCTTCAACTTACCCTACGCTTGAATCTCGGGACGAGATTCTTGTTTAGTGGGGGTGAGTTGTCACAACCCTAGTCAGTATATGCATTAGAGTGAATGCATCATGTCTACTTTATTTAGAAAGTTGAAATGGGGATGATAGAAACCCCCAGCACCACTTAAACCAACTAGGGTTTACTAAAATCCTTTTCAATGAACCTAAAATGCCCTTCTAAAATGTTCATCATCTTTGCCTTGGTCTAGAACCTCTAATAAAAATGGTGCACAATTTTCTAGGACAGCATAAGGTCACTGGATTACATCATACTCTATTTGCATTTGGACATTTAAATACTATAAAATATTTTAAATGTACAAATAATCATAAACTAAAATGTTTACTGTTGGATATATTTTAACAGTAGCCACGAGCTGTTTCATGATTTTTGGGGTTGTTATGGTATTTTTAATAAAGCCCTAAAGCTACAGAAGAAATAGAAAACATGAACTAAAAGAGAGAGAGAGAGAGAGTTTTACCTGGCCTCACCTATGCAGCCCACCTGGCTAGCCCAGCTGGTGGCCCAGCCAACTGGCCCAGTCCACCACCGCAGCGCCCTCTCTCGCCTTCCTCCTCGCGCCAGTAGGCACGGGCGTGTGCCCACGGTGCGCTAGCACGCGTGCGGCCACCAACGGCCACCTCCTGCTTCTGCTGACGCCCTGAACGACTCCAGACAACGACACGCACTCCCTGGAATCCCCTCGGTCTCTCCCCGTGCTTCTCCCCTCCTCTGTCTCTCTCACGCGCAGCCGCCCGAACACGCCCGTCGCGCCGCTCGCCGTTCCCGCGGCCACCGGCCACCCCACGCTTCACCGACGCGCCCAGAAGCTCCGCCACTTCGTCCTCGACCCCCTCGCTAAGCTACACAACACCGGACGCCTCGAAGTGCCGCCCCCGACGCCTTCTTATTCCTTGGGTCGCCGAGATCCCCTCCGCCGCCCCGCTCGCTTCCGACCTTCTCCGAGCTCGCCGTCTGCACTGATGCAATCTCCGTGAGCCACTCACCCGAACCCCCTCTTCCGCACTCCATTTACACGCAGTAGCCATCGTTCCGCCGGAGACCAAACCGCCCTGCCGCCGAGCTTCTCGCCGTCGTGGCCACAGCCGCCGCAACCCCCAACCGAGCACACCCACATGCTCACCGCGCCGCGTAGGTGCCGTAGGAGCCAAGCATGCCACCCCATGGGAACCACAGCCCCGCTCCCGAGTGCGCCCATACTCTGGCCGCCGCCCGGCTCGTCGCCACCGCCGCTACACGCTGCCCCAGCACACACCACGACCACCACTAGATGCGCCCATCACGGGCTTTCTAGCACGCCCATCCGTGCGTCCAGCCGATGCCGGAGATGGTCGGACAAGGAGCGCCGCCGCGTCTGCTTACCGCCGGCGGTTAGTAGCCCGATTAGCTGACGTGGCGCATGATTAATTAGTGGTAACCACCGATTAGTGTAACCCCAGGGGTCTTTGACAGACGGGCCCCACCCCTCATTTAACCACAGGGTTATTCCCTGTTTAAATTAAGCTAATGCCTGTTGTCGGTGTCAAAACCGGCGGATCTCGGGTAGGGGGTCCCGAACTGTGCGTCTAAGGCAGATGGTAACAGGAGGCAGGGGACACAATGTTTACCCAAGTTCGGGCCCTCTCGATGGAGGTAATACCCTACTTCCTGCTTGATTGATCTTGATGATATGAGTATTACAAGAGTTGATCTACCACGAGATCGTAGAGGCTAAACCCTAGAATCTAGCCTATGATTATGATTGTTGTTGTCCTACGGACTAAACCCTCCAATTTATATAGACACCGGAGGGGGATAGGGTTAGACAGAGTCGGTTACAAGGGAGGAGATCTACATATCCAAATTGCCAAGCTTGCCTTCCATGCAAAGGAGAGTCCCACTCGGACACGGGACGAAGTCTTCAATCTTGTGTCTTCATAGTCCAACAGTCCGGCCAAAGTATATAGTCCGGCAGTCTGAGGACCCCCTAATCCAGGACTCCCTCAGTAGCTTCTGAACCAGGCTTCAATGACGATGAGTCCGGCGCGCAGATTGTCTTCGGCATTGCAAGGCGGGTTCTGCTCCAAATTTCGAATACCTGTCGACTAGTGTTCGGCTTCCCATGAATGTTGCACTCCTTGGCTTCTGCGTCTAATAATGGCTATCCTCCACATGTTGAGCGAATGCGAGAAGTCGGGGCATTTTTACACTTCCCACCCTAACCATGTGAGTAAATCGTCTATTTAAAGAGACGGGGATCCTCATATCTAGATCACAACATCCTCCCCCTAGCGAGTATCCATCGGAGCGCGCCCGGAAAAAGTCCATCCCATCATGGCCGGCCATCGCAGCTCCTCCTCTCGCTCGCGTAGCCCTAAGACAAGCGATTGGAAGAAGTGTTCCGTCCCCCAAAGCCAATTAGTAGAGTTACAGACCCAGGGTTTTCTCCCTCCAGCGTATATGGTCCCCGTTCGAGCCGGACTTGCCACTTACAACGGCGGGGAGCAAGCGGAGAGCTTTCCCAACCCATCCATGGGGGAGCAGGTATGCCTTGTCCCTTACTTATTGAGGGGGCTTGGATTTCCAATCCATCCGTTCCTCCGCGGGCTCCTGGAGTTCTATGGCCTCTAGCTGCATAACTTTACTCCCACCTCCATATTACACATCGCTGGCTACGTTGCCCTTTGCGGTCTGTTTTTGGGCTGCGAAGCTCATTTAGAGCTATGGAAGAGGCTATTCTGCCTCGTACCACGTACACAGGAGGGGTCAATATATCAAGTGGGCGGAGCCGAGATATGGCGCATCGCCGGGACCGGATACCTGTCCGGTACTCCGAAGAAGACATCCGAAGACTGGCCTTCGGAGTGGTTTTATATGGAGGACGTCCCCCTTCCGGACCCTATTCGGATGGGCCTTCCTGAGTTCGATAACGCCCCTTTGAAGAAACACCGCAGCTGGCGCCCTCGGAGCCCCCAGGAGGAAGATAACAGAGAGGTCCTTTACCTGATGGGCCGGATAAAAACACTGGCCAAATCGGGATTGACAATAATCGAGGTTATGTCAATATGTATAATGCGGGGGGTGCAGCCACTTCAATATCAGGGACAACCCATGTGGCACTTTAATGGAGAAGACGATGCCACCCGCTGCGGTCGTAAGGGACCGGACTCCATCGCTGCTCTAGCGAAAATACTGTCCAATTTATATAAAGGAGAGGAAGATGAGTTCATTCGCATTAAGCCACGGGATGGATTCTCCATGTACAACCCCCCCAAACTGGGTGAGCTGCTACTTTCTACTCCAGACCTTTCCGCATTCTTCGTCATAAGTATTTACCTTGCTATTTCATAGGAGGAACTTTGAAAAGCTGTGAGGGAGGTCCACAGCCCGTCTCCACAACCAGAGGACCCTGACCGGGCCCTCGACCTCGGACTCGAAGAGGATCCAGACACATTTGTGGAGCTCATCGACAGGACGTTCTATCAGTTAAGCTATGATGGTGCCTTGGTGGCCATCATAGCCGATTATCCTGGATTGCTCCCTGCATCGCATGTAAGTAAACCGGAGTCCCAACTTCCGAGAAGGATCCCTATTTTTCGCACTTCACGTACCGCACACATATGGTGTATTACAGGGAAGGCCCTTGGGACGCCATGCCGAACCCGCAGTGACTCACCAACAAGGGGCACCGAAGTCGGGTAGGCTTAAAAGCAAGGCAGTTAGGACTGAGATGCCGTCGCAGAGGTATGAAAAAGAACCCCGCTCCATGGTTGTCGTCTTTTAAAATATAATAACGTCCATGGTTCCTGGCAGGAAAAACACTCGCCGGACCATATCTGGAGAGCCTGCTGGCCAAGCCTCCACCAGCCGGGCTCCAAAGCCGGACTTAGAAGCAGATGCTAACGTGGGGCCAACACCGAATGTTCCTCCTACAGAGGATGCGGATAGGCTGTCCGCTATGAATTCCGAAGTGGAGAGTGCCATGAATCACAGGCGTCACCGGGCCGTACTCCGCGACGCTTGTTTCTCTGAAGAGGCGTTCGATGCCTTCAACTCAGGAGACGCGTACATCTGAGCTGCTCAAAATGGTCTTGCCCGAGCCACGGACCAGTATGTGAAGGATATATGGGTAAGAAAATCAAATAATTATGTATATCAGTAGCCCCTGAGACTTGAAACAGTTGGCACAACTGATTTAAGGATCATTGTTTGTGTAGGTTCTTACGGAGAAGAATACCCAATTGTCTCAAGAGTTGGAGAAGTGCAAAGCCCAGCTACGGGCCGCAGTTGCCACAATGAAGGAGTCCGAGAAGGCCCCATATGGTAACACTTGTTTCTATCTAAAAGAATGACATGTACCACTTAGTATTCGGCATGCATGCAAATCTAACTATAGATTCTGCAAATGATCCCGGAGTGAATCCGGAGGTCGTGCGAGGGGATGAGCAACATGCTCAACGACAGCTAAAGGCTAGCGAGCGCGTGCTTATGCAGGTTAGGCGGGAGAAAAACGATCTCCAAGATGCCAATACCCGGCTGGGCGTTGAACTGAAAGATGTTCGGGCCCAGCTTGCTGACTCCGTAAAGGAGAATAAGAGGCTTCAACGCGGCATTTTTAGTAAGTGCTTGAACGAACTTTTATAGAGTTCGGCGAAGAGACCTGCTAACAGTTATATCTGTAGGTATGCTGACGGGTCGTCCCATAGAGGAGATGCCCGGGTCTGCGGGTGATCTTCTGCCAGAGCTCCCACAACTGCACAAACAAGTTCGGCAGGTGATGCAGGGCATTGCCCAAGCCTTGTGGCCATCCGCCCCCCTGCCAGGAGGCCTGGGGGAGCTTGTAGAGATGCTCAAGGGAGTGCGGCGGCGCTTTCGATTATGGAAGATATCAGCCTGCTGACAAGGTGCAAGGGAAGCCTGGGCCATGGTGAAGACGCGATATACCAAGGCTAACCCGAACCACATGGCCGAAGTTAGACCTGTGGGGTCTGATGGGAAAGAAATCCCCGTCAGTTTGGTGTATGACCAGGTGAAATTATCCGCAAAGTATTCCCAACAGGATTGTAGGCTAGACAGCCTGTTGGATGGTATATAAGAAGAATTTAGTCAGTCTAAGTGACTGTGTACTTCAAGTGACACATATTGTCCCTAGCCGGATTGTAAATCATTTTCCATGGCGGACCTTTTCGCTTCAACCTCCGGACCCGACAGTCCGGAGTGTATCCGAATACCTGCTCAGTTATGTAAAAACCCGGGTACGCGTGGAAACCAGGCGTAGGGGTCATAAGTGCTTGAACAAACAAGTACCGAAGTAGCTATGTTATATTACATGGATAGTAAGAAACATCTTACAGGGAGAATAGTTCCGTTAAGGGTTCTGATGTCTACTACACAACCTTCTTCTTGTAGACTTTGTTGGGCCTCCAAGTGCAGAGGTTTGTAGGATAGTAGCAAATTTCCCTCAAGTGGATGACCTAAGGTTTATCAATCCATAGGAGGCGTGGGATGAAGATGGTCTCTCTCAAGCAACCCTGCAACCAAATAACAAAGAGTCTCTTGTGTCCCCAACACACCCAATACAATGGTAAATTGTATAGGTGCACTAGTTCGGCGAAGAGATGGTGATACAAGTGCAATATGGATAGTAGATAAAGGTTTTTGTAATCTGAAATTATAAAAACAGCAAGGTAACTAATAATAAAAGTGAGCGTAAACGGTATTGCAATGATAGGAAACAAGGCCTAGGGTTCATACTTTCGCTAGTGTAAGTTCCCTCAACAATACTAACATAATTGGATCACATAACTATCCCTCAACATGCAACAAAGAGTCACTCCAAAGTCACTAATAGTGGAGAACGAACGAAGAGATTATGGTAGGGTACGAAACCACCTCAAAGTTATTCTTTCCAATCAATCCATTGGGCTATTCCTATAGGTGTCACAAACAGCCCTAGAGTTCATACTAGAATAACACCTTAAGACACAAATCAATCAAAACCCTAATGTCACCTAGATACTCCAATGTCACCTCAAGTATCCGTGGGTATGATTATACGATATGCATCACACAATCTCAGATTCATCTATTCAACCAACACATAGAACCTCAAAGAGTGCCCCAAAGTTTCTACCGGAGAATCACGACGAGAACATGTGCCAACCCCTATGCATAGGTTCATGGGCGGAACCTGCAAGTTGGTCACCAAAACATACATCAAGTGAATCACGTGATATCCCATTGTCACCACAGTTACGCACGGCAAGACATACATCAAGTGTTCTCAAATCTATAAAGACTCAATCCGATAAGATTACTTCAAAGGGGAAACTCAATTCATTACAAGAGAGTAGAGGGGGGAGAAAACATCATAGGATCCAAATATAATAGCAAAGCTCGCGATACATCAAGATCGTATCACCTCAAGAACACGAGAGAGAGAGAGATCAAACACATAGCTACTGGTACATACCCTCAGCACCGAGGGAGAACTACTCCCTCCTTGTCATGGAGAGCACCAGGATGATGAAGATGGACACCGGAGAGGGATTGCCCCCTCCGGCAGGGTGCCGGAACGGGTCTAGATTGGCTTTCGGTGCCTACGGAGGCTTCTAGCGGCGGAACTCCCGATCTATTGTGCTCCCTGATGTTTTTAGGGTATATGGAGATATATAGGCGGAAGAAGTACGTCAGGGGGGCCATGAGGGGCTCACGAGGGTGGAGGGCGCGCCCAGGGGGGTGGGCGCGCCCCCCTGCCTTGTGACCACCTCGCAGATCCCCCGACGTGCACTCCAAGTCTTCTGGGCTTCTTTCCTTCCGAAAATGAGTTCTGTGAAGTCTCAGGTCAATTGGACTCCGTTTGATTTTCCTTTTCTTCGAAACCCTAAAACAGGGTAAAAAAACAGAAACTGGCACTGGGCTCTGGGTTAATAGGTTAGTCCCAAAAATGATATAAAAGTGTATAATAAAGCCCATAAACATTAAAAACAGTAGATAATATAGCATGGAGCAATCAAAAATTATAGATACGTTGGAGACGTATCAGCATCCCCAAGCTTAATTCCTGCTCGTCCTCGAGTAGGTAAATGATAAAAGCAGAATTTTTGATGCGGAGTGCTACTTGGCATAATTTCAATGTAATTCTTCTTAATTGTGGTATGAATATTCAGATCCGAAAGATTCAAGACAAAAGTTCATACTGACATAAAAATGATAATACTTCAAGCATACTAACAAAGTAATCATGTCTTCTCAAAATAACATGGCCAAAGAAAGCTATCCCTACAAAATCAAATAGTCTGGCTATGCTCCATCTTCACCACACAAAATATTTAAATCATGCACAACCCCGATGACAAGCCAAGCAATTGTTTCATACTTTTAATGTTCTCAAACCTTTTCAATCTTCATGCAATACATGAGCATGAGCCATGGACATATCACTATAGGTGGAATAGAATGGTGGTTGTGGAGAAGAAAAAAAGGGAGAAGATAGTCTCACATCAACTAGGCGTATCAATGGGCTATGAAGATGCCCATCAATAGATATCAATGTGAGTGAGTAGGGATTGCCATGCAACGTATGCACTAGAGCTATAAGTGTATGAAAGCTCAACAAAAGAAACTAGTGGGTGTGCATCCAACTTGCTTGCTCACGAAGACCTAGGGCATTTTGAGGAAGCCCATCATTGGAACATACAAGCCAAGTTCTATAATGAAAGATTCCCACTAGTATATGAAAGTGACAAAACACGAGACTCTCTATCATGAAGATTTTGAAGCACAAGTGTGGAAAAAAAGGATAGTAGCATTGCCCCTTTTTATTTATTTTCCCTTTTTTGGGCCTTCTTTTTTTTTCTTTGGCCTTTCTCTTTTTTTGGGACAATGCTCTATTGAATGATGATCATCACACTTCTATTTATTTACAACTCAATGATTACAACTCGATACTAGAACAAAGTATGACTCTATATGGATGCCTCCGGCGGTGTACCGGGATATGCAATGAATCAAGAGTGACAAGTATGAAAGAATTATGAACGGTGGCTTTGCCACAAATACTATGTCAACTACATGATCATGCTAGCAATATGACAATGATGAATGTGTCATAATAAACTGGATGGTGGAAAGTTGCATGGCAATATATCTCGAAATGGCTATGGAAATGCCATAATAGGTAGGTATGGTGGCTGTTTTGAGGAAGGTATATGGTGGGTGTATGATACGGGCGAAAGGTGCGCGGTACTAGAGAGGCTAGAAAAGGTGGAAGGGTGAGAGTGCGTATAATCCATGGACTCAACATTAGTCATAAAGAACTCGTATACTTATTGCAAAAATCTAGAAGTTATCAAAGCAAAGTACTACGCGCATGCTCCTAGGGGGATAGATTGGTAGGAAAAGACCATCGCTCGTCCCCGACCGCCACTCATAAGGAAGACAATCAATAAATAAATCATGCTCCGACTTCATCACATAACAGTTCACCATACGTGCATGCTATGGGAATCACAAACTTCAACACAAGTATTTCTCAAATTCATAACCACTCAACTAGCATGACTCTAATATCACCATCTCCATATCTCAAAACAATTATCAAGTATCAAACTTCTCATAGTATTCAACACACTCATAAGAGAATTTTATTATTCTTGAATACCTAGCATATTAGGATTTTAAGCAAATTACCATGCTATTTAAGACTCTCAAAATAAGTGAAGCATGAGAGTTCATCTATTTCTTCAAAATAAAACTACCACCATTCTCTAAAAGATATAAGTGAAGCACTAGAGCAAATAACAAACTGCTCCGAAAGATTTAAGTGAAGATCAATGAGTAGTCGAATAATAATGCAACTATGTGAAGACTCTCTAATATTTAAGAATTTCAGACCTTGGTATTTTATTCAAACAGGAAGCAAAACTAAATAAAATAAAATGACTCTCCAAGCAAAACACATATCATGTGGCGAATAAAAATATAGCTCCAAGTAAAGTTACCGATGAACGAAGACGAAAGAGGGGATGCCTTCCGGGGCATCCCCAAGCTTAGGCTCTTGGCTATCCTTTAATGTTTCCTTGGGGTGCCTTGGGCATCCCCAAGCTTAGGCTCTTGCCACTCCTTATTCCATAGTCCATCGAATCCTTACCCAAAACTTGAAAACTTCACAACACAAAACTTAACAGAAAACTCGTAAGCTCCGTTAGTATAAGAAAGTAAATCACCACTTTGAGGTACTGTAGTGAACTCATTATTTATTTATATTGGTGTTAAACCTACTGTATTCAAACTTATCTATGGTTTATAAACTATTTTACTAGCCATATATTCATCAAAATAAGTAAACAACACATGAAAAACAGAATCTGTCAAAAACAGAACAGTCTGTAGTAATCTGGATCAAACGTATACTTCTGGAACTCATAAAATTCTCAAATAAATTTCTGGACATGAGGAATTTATCTATTAATAATATGCAAAAAGAATTAACTAAATATCACTCCCCAAATAAAAATGGCAGCAATTTTCGTGCGCGCTAAAGTTTCTGTTTTTTACAGCATGATCAACAAGACTTTCCCCAAGTCTTCCCAATGGTTCTACTTGGCACAAACACTAATTAAAATCATAAAACAACATCTAAACAGAGGCTAGATGAATTATTTATTACTAAACAGGAGCAAACAGAAAAAACAAAAATAAAATTGGCTTTCCTCCCAACAAGCGCTATCGTTTAACGCCCCTAGCTAGGCATGATGATTTCAATGATGCTCACATAAAAGATAAGAATTGAAATATAAAGAGAGCATCATGAAGAATATGACTAGCACATTTAAGTCTAACCCACTTACTATGCATAGGGATTTTGTGAGAAAACAACTTATGGGAACAATAATCAACTAGCATAGGAAAGCAAAACAAGCATAACTTCAAAACTTTAAGCACATAGAGAGGAAACTTGATATTATTGCAATTCCTACAAGCATATGTTCCTCCCTCATAATAATTTTCAGTAGCATCATGAATGAATTCAACAATATAACCAGCACCTAAATCATTATTTTCATGATCTACAAGCATGCAAAATTTACTACTCTCCACATAAGCAAAATTCTTCTCATCAATAGTAGTGGGAGCAAACTCAACGAAATAACTATCATGGGATTGAAAATTGAAATCAAGATGAAAAGTTTCATGGTTATCATTATTATTTAAAGCATATGTGTCATCACAATAATCATCATAGATAGGAGGCATGCCTTCATCATAATAAATTTTCTCATCAAAACTTGGGGGACAAAAAATATCATCTTCATCAAACATAGCTTCCCCAAGATTGTGGCTTTGCATATCATTGGCATCATGGATATTCAAGGAATTCATACTAACAACATTGCAATCATGCTCATCATTCAAATATTTAGTGCCAAACATTTTATAGATTTCTTCTTCTAGCACTTGAGCACGATTATCCTTTCCATCATACTCACGAAAGATATTAAAAAGGTGAAGCGTATGAGACAAACTCAATTCCATTTGTAGGACAGTAGCAAATTTCCCTCAAGTGGATGACCTAAGGTTTATCAATCCGTAGGAGGCGTAGGATGAAGATGGTCTCTCTCAAGCAACCCTGCAACCAAATAACAAAGAGTCTCTTGTGTTCCCAACACACCCAATACAATGGTAAATTGTATAGGTGCACTAGTTCGGCGAAGAGATGGTGATACAAGTGCAATATGGATAGTAGATGAAGGTTTTTGTAATCTGAAATTATAAAAACAGCAAGGTAACTAATAATAAAAGTGAGCGTAAACGGTATTGCAATGATAGGAAACAAGGCCTAGGGTTCATACTTTCGCTAGTGTAAGTTCCCTCAACAATACTAACATTATTGGATCACATAACTATCCCTCAACATGCAACAAAGAGTCACTCCAAAGTCACTAATATTGGAGAACGAATGAAGAGATTATGGTAGGGTACGAAACCACCTCAAAGTTATTCTTTCCAATCAATCCATTGGGCTATTCCTATAGGTGTCACAAACAGCCCTAGAGTTCATACTAGAATAACACCTTAAGACACAAATCAATCAAAACCCTAATGTCACCTAGATACTCCAATGTCACCTCAAGTATCCGTGGGTATGATTATACGATATGCATCACACAATATCGGATTCATCTATTCAACCAACACATAGAACCTCAGAGAGTGCCCCAAAGTTTCTACCGGAGAATCACGACGAGAACGTGTGCCAACCCCTATGCATAGGTTCATGGGCGGAACCCGCAAGTTGGTCACCAAAACATACATCAAGTGAATCACGTGATATCCCATTGTCACCACAGATACGCACGGCAAGACATACATCAAGTGTTCTCAAATCTATAAAGACTCAATCCGATAAGATTACTTCAAAGGGGAAACTCAATTCATTACAAGAGAGTAGAGGGGGGAGAAAACATCATAGGATCCAAATATAATAGCAAAGCTCGCGATACATCAAGATCGTATCACCTCAAGAACATGAGAGAGAGAGAGATCAAACACATAGCTACTGGTACATACCCTCAGCCCCGAGGGAGAACTACTCCCTCCTCGTCGTGGAGAGCACCAGGATGATGAAGATGGACACCGGAGAGGGGTTGCCCCCTCCGGCAGGGTGCCGCAACAGGTCTAGATTGGCTTTCGGTGGCTACGGAGGCTTCTGGCGGCGGAACTCCCAATCTATTGTGCTCCCTGATGTTTTTAGGGTATATGGAGATATATAGGCGGAAGAAGTACGTCAAGGGGGGGTGGGCACAAGGGGCCCACGAGGGTGGAGGGCACGCCCAGGGGGGGTGGGCGCGCCCCCTGCCTCGTGACCTCCTCACAGATCCCCCGACGTGCACTCCAAGTCTTCTGGGCTTCTTTCCTTCCAAAAATGAGTTCTGTGAAGATTCAGGTCAATTGTACTCCGTTTGATTTTCCTTTTCTTCGAAACCCTAAAATAGGGTAAAAAAACAGAAACTGGCACTGGGCTCTGGGTTAATAGGTTAGTCCCAAAAATAATATAAAAGTGTATAATAAAGCCCATAAACATTCAAAAAAGTAGATAATATAGCATGGAGCAATCAAAAATTATAGATACGTTGGAGACGTATCAGGTTCCTATCCCTGGGTACGCATGCATTAATGTGCATGTCCGAACTGCGAGAAGAGACGCGGGATATAAACATCTGGGGGCATGTATTACAATAAATAAAAGTCATCTTTTGTTCACCGACCGAATATTCCCAACAGAATGCTAGCTTTCGGCTTCACCCAGTCTGAGGTACACATCCGGCTGACCCGGCAGTAACAATCGCATAGGTGCTCCCCTTATGCCCTAGCCGAATTAACGGGAACGTAGGGCATAAACACAAGAGCCAGGCAACCCAGCTTGGCCAAAACTTAAGTCATATCGATGCATATAATGGTGAAGAAAAGGTACATGTGGAAAAGTAACACATGTGCGGGGGCATAGAGCCCGGAACATAGTTAAATTAAGCTTCTATATAAGAAGCCCCCAGGTATAATGAGCACGCCTAGCGTGTCAAGGTTGTGTAGTCAAGACACATTTTAACCTTTTAAGGCTGTGAAGGAAAAGGGAAGAAAGAAAGAAAGAAAAGACAGATAACAGATATATAAAAAATTGACAGGGGTAAGGAGACGAACATGGAGTCCGGCACTAGGCGTAGAACCTTCAGAGTCTGGCTACGTTACACGGGTTTGGCTTGAGTCGATTGTCCGATGCATCTTCTCTGCTTTGATACCGCCGAGCCTGTTGCTGATAGAATGAGGAGTGGGCTTTTGCCACGTCACGCTCCTCCTCCAGGGCGTCCAAACTGTCCTGCCGATCAAGCTCAGCTTCTTTATCTTCGTACATGCGCACTCGAGGTGAGTCATGAATGATGTCGCAGGGCAGTACCGCCTCTGCGCCGTACACCATAAAGAACGGTGTGTATCCGGTAGTGCGATTCGGCGTGGTCCGCAGCCCCCATAGTACGGAGTCAAGCTCCTCCACCCAGTGTGTATCTGATTCCTTCAAGGATCGCACTAATCTGGGTTTAATGCCGCTCATGATAAGACCAATTGCTCGCTCGACTTGACCGTTAGTTTGCGGGTGATAGACAGAGGCATAATCGAGCTTAATGCCCATTTTGCTGCACCAAGTTTTTACATCGTCGGATGTAAAGTTCGAGCTGTTATCGGTGATGATGTTGTGGGGGACGCCATAACGGTGTACAACCCCGGATATGAAGTCTATCACTAGTCCGGACTCGGCCGTTTTAACTGGTTTGGCTTCTATCCATTTGGTGAATTTATCCACCATAACCAATAGGTATTTTTTCTTGTGGCTTCCCCCTTTAAGGGGTCCGAGCATGTAAAGCTCCCAGACCGCAAAGGGCCAAGTGATGGGGATTGTTTGGAGAGCGGTAGGTGGCATATGGCTTTGGTTTGCAAAAAGCTGGCAACCGACGCAATGTTGAACGAGGTCCTGTGCGTATGCTCGGGCCGTCGGCCAGTAAAAACCTATACGGAAGGCCTTGCTTACAAGGGCCCGAGCTGCGGCGTGGTGGCCGACAAGTCCAGCATGAATTTCTGCGAAAAGTTGTTGTCCTTCCAATTCGGAGATGCACATTTGAAGTACTCTGGTAGCGCTTTTCTTATAAAGCTCTCCCTCATGGACCTTGTAGGCTTTAGACCGCCGCACAATGAAACGTGCCTCGTTTGGGTCATCAGGGAGTTCTTGCCTAGTTAGGTAAGCTAAGAAGGGTTCTATCCACGGGGCGATGACAACCATAATCACGTGGGCCGAAGATGTTATTTTGCTGGCAGAGCCTCTGATTACGTCAGAGTGTTCGGGGTCTGGTGTTGTGGCCGGATCTGGACTGTTTTTGCCGGTCTCCCTTTCCCACACCACGGATGGCTTAAACAGCCTTTCCAAGAAGATATTAGGTGGGACAGGGTCGCGCTTAGCGCCGATGCGGGCGAGGATATCCGTCGCTTGATTGTTTTGTCGGACCACATGGTGGAATTCAAGGCCCTCGAATCGAGGTGGCATTTTGAGGACGGCGTTGCGGTAAGCCGCCATTTTTGGGTCCTTGGCGTCAAAGTCCCCATGGATATTGCGAGGTTCGAATCCCCCCGCACCTCTAGGCGTTGAATGCCCATGGAGACTGCCATCCGGAGACCATGCAACAGGGCCTCATATTCTGCTGCATTGTTGGAGTCTGTGTATAATATTTGGACTACGTATTGGACTGAATCTCCGGTGGGGGATGTCAGGACAACGCCTGCCCCCAGACCAGCCATCATCTTAGAGCAATCAAAGTGCATGATCCAATTGGAGTACGCGCCGTACTCTTTAGGGGGTTCGTCTTCCGTCCATTCGGCGAGGAAATCAGCCAGTACTTGAGACTTAATGGCTCGCCGTGGTTTATATGTTATGTCGAACGAGAGGAGCTCGATAGCCCATTTAGCAATCTGGCCTGTGGCATCATGGTTATTTATTATGTTGTTGAGTGGTACTTCGGAGGCCATCGTAATTGAACACTCTTGAAAGTAGTGTCGTAGTTTCCGGGATGCCATGAAGACCGCGTATGCTATCTTTTGATAATGTGGGTACCGTGATTTGCATGGAGTGAGGGTGGTGGATACGTAGTATACCGGCTTTTGAAGCGGGAACTTATGTCCGTCCGTCTCTCGTTCGACGACGAGCACTGCGCTTACAACTTGGTGTGTTGCCGCTATATATAACAGCATTGGTTCGCCGACATTTGGCGTGGCCAAGATTGGGGTGGTGGCCAATACGACTTTTATTTCTTCCAATCAGGCCGTGGCCGCATCCATCCACTCGAAGTGTTCGGTGCGTCGAAGAAAGCGATAAAGAGGTAGTGCCTTTTCTCCTAATCGGGAGATAAAGCGGCTTAAGGCAACCATGCATCCAGTTAACTTCTGGATTTTCTTGAGGTCTGTTGGGATAGCCAACTGTGACAAAGCTCGGATTTTAGCCGGATTTGCTTCAATTCCTCTATTGGAGACGATGAAGCCCAAGAGCTTTCCGGCGGGCACGCCAAAAACGCATTTTTCCGGATTGAGCTTCATGTCATATGTTCGGAGATTGTCGAACGTGAGCCTCAAGTCGTCTATTAAGGATTCGACGTGTCTTGTTTTAATGACCACATCGTCTACGTATGCCTCCACTGTTTTGTTGATTTGTGTTTCCAAGCATGTCTGAATCATGCGTTGATAGGTTGCACCGGCGTTTTTGAGCCCGAAGGGCATGGTGTTAAAACAGAAGGGGTCGTATGGAGTGATGAATGTCGTTGCAGCTTGATCGGGCTCCGCCATCTTAATTTGATGGTATCCGGAGTATGCGTCAAGGAAGCACAACGAGTCATGTCCTGCGCTAGCGTCGATAATTTGATTGATGCGGGGGAGGGGGAAGGGATCCTTGGGGCAAGCCTTGTTAAGGTCCTCGAAATCGACACATAGGCGCCAGGATTTGTCCTTATTTGGTACCATTACCAGGTTTGCTAGCCAGTCCGGATGTTTTATTTCTCTAATGAATCCGGCCTCGAGTAACTTGGCTAGCTCTTCTCCCATGGCTTGTCGCTTAGGCTCAGAGAAACGCCGAAGAGTCTGCTTGACCGGCTTGAACCCCTTTAGAATGTTAAGGCTATGCTCGGCCAGCCTGCGTGGGATTCCTGGCATGTCTGAAGGATGCCAGGCGAAGATGTCCCAATTCTCGCACAAGAACTCCCGCAGTGCGGCGTCTGTTGTGGGGTTCAGCTGTGCCCAGATGGATGCTGTTTTTGTAGGGTCCGTTGGGTGGACCTGGAATTTGACTATTTCGTCCGCTGGTTTAAAAGAGGTGGACTTGGGTCTTTTGTCGAGTACCACGTCGTCCCTGTCCACCGTGGAACGTAGCGCAGTTAGTTCTTCGACCGCAAGGGCTTCGGATAACGCCTCGAGTGCTAGTGTGGCGGTTCTATTTTCGGCGCGGAGTGCTATGTCCGGATCACTAGCCAGAGTGATAATTCCATTGGGCCCAGACATTTTGAGCTTCATGTACCTGTAATGGGGTATAGCTTGGAAGATCGTGAATGCCTCCCGCCCTAAAAGGGTGTGGTATCCGCTACTGAACGGGGCCACTTGGAATGTGATTTCTTTGGACCTATAATTCTCCGGCGTGCCGAATACCACATCTAGTGTGATTTACCCGCACATCGTGCCTCCCGACTAGGGATGATTCCTCTGAAGGTCGTGCTGCTTTGCTCAATGCGGCTCTTGTCTATTTCCGTTTTGCTAAGAGTTTCCTCGTAGATGAGGTTTAATCCGTTGCCACCATCCATGAGCACTTTAGTAAGCCGGAAGCCGTCCATAATTGGACTAAGGACCAAAGCGGCTAGTGCTCGGGCTGTTCGGAATTGAGGTTCGTCACTGGCATTGAGGGTTATGGCCGTGTCATTCCATGGATTTGTTGCCGCAACGTGGTAGACTTCGGCAAGGCTGCAGAGTATTCGCTTGCACCTATTATTTGAGGCGAAGGTCTCGAAGACTGTAAATATTGTATTGTTATTTTCTGTGGGATGGTACTCTGTTGTATTGTTGATGAGGATATCCTCGCCGCTCTTGGCCACCTGCCGGAGTATCCAACATGCTGTAAGGCTGTGTGTTGGCATGGTATCTGTCATACTTTGAATTTTGCATGGCCCATTGAGCCATCCCTCCAATATAGTTCTACGCCCTGTAGTGGGCTTTTGTTTCTTTGTAATTTGATCGGGTGACTTACGAGAGTACACCCTTTTAGTTCAGACGGGGGGGGGGGGTTAGTGAGAGCCAGAGGGACCTAGAATTTGGTTTGGGTTTTGCAGGCGCTTTCCATCGCACAATACTTCCACCCTATGGCCTCTAAGTCAGCAAAGTGTGCTATGTCACGGCGGCTTATGGTGTTGAGGATTCCCTTGTCCGTGCAATTTTTGCAAAAGAATGAAATTGCGTCTTCCTCGCGACAGTCCTTGACCTTGCTCATTACAAGGAGGAATCTGGCCCAATAGTGATGTACTATCTCTTGGGGCTCTTGTCTAATGTGGAAAAGATCACTTGAGTCTGGGTGGGTGGGTAGATTTAGGTCCAAACCCTGACCCGATATGAGACCCAGGGGCGGAGGAGTTTCCGAGCTCGGCAGTTCAGACTCCAGGATGTTGCCCAATAGTTCTGGTCCGCTATCTGATTCTAGGTTCGAAGTTTGGGCCATGTCCTCCCGTGGACGGGTATCCGGCTCGGAGAGCTTGGGAATCCAGACATAGTTTATCCTCAAAATAGAGGAAGAATTCCTACATTGCTCCACCACCGCTATCTGATGGGTGACCGGCGGAGAGTTAATCTCCCTTTGGTCGGGTTTAAGCCCGATCCGATCATAGTCCGTTGCGACTCCCAGGGAGGCGATGCGATCCAAGAGCTCGTTCAGGGAAGAGAGCTCTATTGGATCTATCTGCTCGGCGAATCCCGAGCCAACGTGGAGGCTGTTTTTGATGACCCGAGAAGTCATCGTTACGCGATGGCCGAACGGGCGGTCATGACGAAGCCGCCTAGTCAGAGAATTTGGCCTACAGCCAGGGCTCCCCCAAGGTAATGTTGTCCTTGACAATAAGACGGGCCATCAAGCCTTATCGTGGCGGCACAGTGGAACTCTCAATGAAAGCACCAATGTCGGTGTTAAAACCGGCGGATCTCGGGTAGGGGGTCACGAACTGTGCGTCTAAGGCGGATGGTAACAGGAGGCAGGGGACACACTGTTTACCCAGGTTCGGGCCCTCTCGATGGAGGTAATACCCTACTTCCTGCTTGATTGATCTTGATGATATGAGTATTACAAGAGTTGATCTACCACGAGATCGTAGAGGCTAAACCCTAGAAGCTAGCCTATGATTATGATTGTTGTTGTCCTACGGACTAAACCCTCCGATTTATATAGACACCGGAGGGGGCTAGGGTTACACAGAGTCGGTTACAAGGGAGGAGATCTACATATCCGAATTGCCAAGCTTGCCTTCCACGCAAAGGAGAGTCCCACCCGGACACGGGACGAAGTCTTCAATCTTGTATCTTCATAGTCCAACAGTCCAGCCAAAGTATATAGTCCAACAGTCCGAGGACCCCCTAATCCAGGACTCCCTCACCCGTGACCCCATAGGTCAGTTTGACCTTGCCACCTCAGCTTTGACCGGGCCCCACTGGTCAGCCTTTGTTGTTGACACTGTTACACTGACACGCGGGTCCCACTAGTCAGTTTGACCTGGACCGGCCCTGTTGACCTGCTGAGGTCAGCATGACTTAATGCTGATGCAGTAAAAAATTTCTAGAATTTAAAATAAATCAGAAATGATTTATAAATTTCAGAAAATGTCCAAAACATCTAAAAATCATAGAAAATAATCTATAACACAGTTTGAAAAGATTTATATATGAAAAATTATCAGAAAAATATGAAGAATCTGTTTATGCCATATTCATGCATGTTTGAGAAAGTTAACCTCACTGTTTAAGACAAACTAAGTGAATGGCATTTGAATATTAACATATGGAGTTGAATTTGAACCTAGGGTTCAACCCAACTTCATTTAATATGGTTGCTAGTTGAATTAGTTCAATCAACAGCATATTGCCATGTCATGAGCATGCATCATATTGTTGCATTGCATTGATTGTGTTTCTTCTCTATTGTTGGTAATTGTTTCCTTTGAGTAGACGACGTTCCGACGATGAGTTCGATGACACCGATGAAGAGCTATATTATCTTCAGAAGTGCCAGGCAAGCAAAACCCCCTTGTTCATTCCGATACAATCCCACTCTCTCGCTCCTGCTCTCTTTTACTGCATTAGGACAACAACGATTCAACTTTTACATGCTGCGGTAGTTGAACCCCTTTTCCTCTGCATGACCTGTCATTGCCATAGTAAATAGATGAAACCCACTAGCATGAGTAGGAGTTGTTTGAGCCCTGATGTGCCTACTCATTCATGCTTGTTTGTCATGCCTGCGATTGCTTAGAGTTGAGTCAGGTCTGATTCATCGGGGATGAATTGGAATGGTGATGAACATGTCCTACCGTGTGTGAGCTAAGTGTGTGAACACGATTTGGTAAAGGTAGCGGTGAGAGGCCATGTAAGAGTACATGGTGGGTTGTCTCATTGAAACCGTCCTCAGGAACTGAGTTCTGTGTTTGTGATCCATGAACAGCTACTACCACACGTTGGGCCCTAAAATATGACCCCGCTCGACTTATTAACCGCCCCTGTCCTCTGTCCAGGAGTTGCAACTAGTTTCTGGTGTTTTTAGGAAATGTATTGGAGGCTGTGCATAGCACTGACCCTAGGGGTGGGCTATGATGTGGTAGATACACCATGGCCCGGTGTACCGGGCGCCCGTTTGGTGTCTCAGGAACCCTGCACAAATCGTTTGGGGCTGTGAGTGAAACCCCGGCTGGATCTCCTCGCGGATGGAACCCGAATAGGCGATAAACCTAGACTAGAGACTTGTGTGGTTAGTCAGGTCGTGGTCTACACCCACGTTGGCTTTCGCTTGAAGTCTGCCGAGCACATGTCGTGTGCAGACGCTAAGTGGTGGAAACATGTGTGAAGAAGTACACCCCTGCAGGGTTATAAATTATCTATTCAAATAGCCGCGTCCGCGATAAAGGACTTCTGGGTTGCCTAGATAACTTGAAGTGGATACTCTAAAATTGCTAGATAAGCGTGAGTGCTATGGATGGCCTTCTCGTAGGGAGACGGGAGCGGGTCCATAGTGGTGTATTGTTATGGTGAATATGTGGAATCGTGTGTGCCACCTCAAAAGAGTTACTTGCAGTCGTAGTTTAGGATAGCCACCGAGTCAAAGCTGGCTTGCTGCAGTTAAACTCCACCACCCCCTTTGTTGATACCGATGCATATGTAGTTAGTTCTGATGCAAGTCTTGTTGGGTACATTTGTACTCATGTTTGCTTAATTTATGTTTTTGCAGAGAGACTTCAGTCTCACTTGTAGTTCCGCGTGGACTTTGACATTTAGCTTGTTACCTCAGCTATGATCTTGTGCCCTCGGCAGGATCTTGTAGATAGTCAGGCTTCTCAGCCTTTTTCATTTGTAGTTGTATGTACTCAGACAAGTTAAGCTTCCACATGTGCTTGTTGCTTGTATGCTCTGTATGTTGGGTCATGAGACCCATGTTTGTAATATCTGCTCTTCGGAGCCTAATGAATAAATACTTTGAGTTGTAGAGTTTTGTTGTGATGCCATGTTGTATTTACACATATCGGGCATATCGTGTGTATGATTGAAATGCTTGGCATGTGTGGGATCTGACAACCTAGTTGTTTATCCTTGGTAGCCTCTCTTATGGGGAAATGTAGTCTAGTGCTTCCACTGAGCCATGGTAGTCTGCTACAGCCCGGTTTACCGGAGTCCTGCTAGCCCAGTTACTACTGGTCTGGAACACCTAGACTGGCCAGCATGTGTCCCACTTTGTTCCTGTGTCTGTCCTTTCATGGAAATGTCACGCGGTGACTTCCGGAGTCCTTCTAGCCTGCTACAACCCGGGTTCCTGGAGTCCGGTTAGCCCAGTTGCTACAGCCCAGATTCACACGCTGATGACCGACACGTTTGATGCCGGTTCATGTATGCTTGTCCTTGTAAGTTAGTGCCACTTTGGGTTCACGACTAGTCATGTTGGCCCGGGTTCTTTGTCATATGGATGCTAGTGACACTATCATATACATGAGCCAAAAGGCGCAAACGGTCCCGGGGCAGGTAAGGTGGCACCCGTGGGAATATCGTGCGTGAGGCCGCAAAGTGATATGATGTGTTACATGCTAGATCAGCGTGACTTAGGATCGGGGTCCTGACAACGACACGACCATAACTTTCAATGCCGATGACGAACCAAAATTCAGGACAATCCGGGTACCAGCCGCCTTGGTCCTCAGTCCGATCGTGGACGACTTTCGGCTCACCAAGGTTCTCATGGATGGCGGTAGCAGACTAAACCTCATTTACGAGGATACACTCAGTAAAATGGAAATAGACAGGAGCCGCATCAAGCAAAGTGGCACGACCGTCTGAGTAATTATTCCTAGTTGGGAGGCGCGATGTGCGGGAAAATCTCGCTCGAAGTGGTATTCGGCACACTGGAGAACTATCAGACCGAAGAATTAACCTTCCAAGTGGCCCCTGTCAACAGTGGATATCACGCCCTATTAGGGCGAGATGCATTTATATGCTTCCAGGGTATACCTCACTATGGGTATATGAAGCTCAAGATTCCTAGGCCCAACGGCATAATCACTCTCGCTAGTGATCCGGACATAGCACTCCGCGCCGAAAATAAAACCGCATCCCTAGCCCTTGAGGCATTATCTAAAGCCCTCGTGGTTGAAGAATTAACCGCATTACGCTCCATGGTGGATAGGGACGATGTAATCCTGGACAAACGACCCAAATTCACCTCCTTCAAACCAGCAGAAGAAATAGTCAAATTCCAAGTCCATCCAACGGACCCAAGAAGACAGCATCTATTGGGGCACAACTAGACCCAACGGTCGACGCCGTGCTACGAGAGTTTCTGCATGAGAACTGGGATATATTCGCCTGGCACCCTTCTGATATGCCAGGAATCCCACGCAGATTGACCGAACACAGCCTCAATATATTGAAGGGATATAAGTCGGTCAAGCAAACACTGCGGCGCTTTTCCGAACCCAAACGTCAAGCTATGGGGGAGGATCTAGCCAAGCTAATCGAGGCCGGATTCATTAGAGAAATAAAACACCCAGACTGGCTAGCAAACTTGGTGATGGTGCCAAAGAAGGATAAATCCTGGCGCTTGTGCGTCAATTTCAAAGACCTCAATAAGGCCTGCCCTTTGGATCCCTTCCCCCTCCCCCGCATCGACCAGATTATTGATGCCACCGCAGGACACGACTCACTGTGCTTCCTCGACGCATATTCCGGATACCATCAAATCAAAATGAAGGAGTCTGATCAAGCCGCAACGGCATTCATTACCCCACATGGGCCATTCTGCTTCAACACCATGCCCTTCGGGCTCAAAAACGCCGGGGCCACCTACCAACGCATGATTCAAACATGCCTGGAGAAACAGATCGGCAAGACAATTGAAGCATATGTGGACGACGTCGTCATTAAAACTAGGCATGTCGATTCACTAATAGACAATTTACGTCTCACATTCGACAACCTCTGTGCATATAACATCAAGCTCAATCCGAAAAAGTCTGTTTTCGGCGTCCCTGCTGGAAAGCTGCTGGGCTTCATCATTTCCAATAGAGGAATTGAAGCAAATCCAGCCGAAATCCGAGCTTTGTCACAATTGGCTACGCCAACGGACCTTAAATAGGTCCACAAACTCGCAGGATGCGTGGCAGCTCTAAGCCGCTTTATCTCCAGATTGGGAGAAAATGCATTGCCACTGTATCGCCTCCTCCGGCGCAGCAATCACTTCAAGTGGACGGATGTGGCAACAGCCGGATTGGAAGAAATAAAACCCTTCTTGCGAGCAACCCAATCCTGTCCGCGCCGAACGTTGGCGAACCCATGTTATTATACATATCAGCAACCCACCAGGTGGTGAGCGCCGCGCTCGTTGTTGAGCGAGAGCATGACGGACACAAATTTCCACTTCAGAAGCCGGTATATTACGTATCCACTGTCCTCACACCATGCAAATCCCGGTACCCTCATTATCAAAAGATTGCATACGCGGTCTTCATGGCATCCGGAAGCTATGACACTACTTCCAAGAATGTTCTATCACGGTGGCTTCCGAAGTACCACTCAATGATATAATAAACAACCGCGATGCTATGGGCTGGATAGCCAAATGGGCCATTGAGCTCCTTCCATTCGACATAACATACAAACCACGTCGAGCCATGAAATCCCAAGTACCGGCGGACTTCGTCGCCGAATGGACAGAGGCCGAACTCCCTAAAGAGTACGTCACATATTCCAACTGGGTTATGTATTTCGATGGTTCCAAAATGCTGGCAGGATTAGGAGCGTGTGTCATTTTAATGTCCCCCACTAGAGACGTAGTCTAGTACATGCTCCAAATATTATACACAGGCTCCAATAACGCAGCCGAATATGAGGCCTTATTGCATGGTCTCCGGATGACTGTCTCCATGGGCATACAACGCATGGAAGTGCGCAGGGACTCAAACCTCGCAATATCTCAAATAAATGGAGATTTTGATGCCAAAGATCTGAAGATGGCGGCTTATCGCAACGCCGTCCTAAAAATGCCGGCTCGATTCGAGGGGCTCCAGTTTCATCACATGGCTTGAGAAAGAAATCAAGCGGCGGACGTCCTTGCTCGCATCGGTGCTAAGCGCGACACCGTCCCACCTAACATCTTTCTGGAAAGGCTTTTTAAGCCATTCGTTGTGTGGCAAGGGGAGAGCGGCAACACTAGTCTGGATCCGAACACAATGATATCATCGGGGGCTCAGCCACCGAAATAACACCGTCGGCCCATCTCATCATGGCAGTCATCGCCCCATGGACCGAACCCTTCTTAGCCTACCTTAATAGGAGAGAACTCCCGGAGGATCAGAATGAGGCTCGCCGCATTGTCCGGCGTTCGAAGGCCTACAAGGTCCACGACGGAGAGCTCTACAAGGAAAGAGCTACCAGAGTTCTTCAAAGATGTATCTCCGAGGAAGAGGGGCGGCAGCTCTTGGCTGAAATTCATGCCGGTCTCGGCGGGCACCATGCCGCAGCTCGGGCCCTTGTTAGCAAGGCCTTCCGTACAGGTTTTGATGCGGATCATCCTATGGACATCACCATGTCAAGAGTCCATTCGGCGGGTGACACGTGCGACATCTACTTCACATACATAAAGGTGAATCATCTCCTTTACACGTGCTCACTTGACCCCTTCGAGGATGGTATACTACTTGACACTTCTCCCATGTGCATGCATAGGTATTGCCGGAGCTTCACGTATGTTGAGGAGGAGTGCTAGCGCTAAGGAACAACTACACCATCCGCGAGGGAAGCCTGGAAGCAACGACGGAAGAAGACGTCGCTGTTGAAGCTACAACGGTCGGACATCCGGGCCAGAGGCCGAACATCCGACGCCTGTGCAGCCGCCCAACTGCTGCACAAACAGTCGGCCGAACAAGCCTCAGCGGCCGGACATCCGGCGCCAACCCCGGACATCCGGCGCCTCCCGACAGCCCAGACATCCGGCATCTCCCCCGGAAATCCGGCATCGATGTATCAAGAGAGCAGCTGAACCTCCACTTCGGCCCGGACATCCGGCCGCGACCCCGGACATCCGGCTCGTCCCAAAGCCCCGGACATCTGGCCCCCAGCCCGGACGTCCGGCACCTGTGCGTGCCTAACCGGGCCAAAGGCACATGTATCCCCTCCTCACTTACCCCTTCATGGCTCTAGACTATATATACTCCTCCACCTCCTTCTAGTTAGGGTTAGCGTTGTGATAGCTCATTTGAGAGATAGAGCTTCACTCATCCATATCGGATCTACTCCGCGAGAGAGACCGCGGCCCCTCTACGGAGAAGATCCACCTTGGATTCAAGACCCCTCACGGGAAGATCCCCTTGTGGATTCAAGACCTCCTCACGGAGAAGAACCGGTTACCGTGTATCATCCGTTGTTGACTTTGGATCATGTATCTTCCCCTTTGTACTCGAGGATCTAGCACATGTGTGACTATTTCTTGTTGGTTGAGTGATTATCTCGTGTTTCCCCTCGTGATTTCCCTCGCTTTCCCTCTCGTGTTCCTCGTGTTCTTCGCGGGATCCGCTCCTTTCGTGAAAGATCGGGCGATTAGGGTTCTACCCTACATCATCTTGGATCGGAGCCAGCTTGTCTCTTGATACCACCATCTTGGTATCATGAGCCACGTTGATCACGATTTCGGAGCCTCCCTCGTAGTTTTCTAGCCTAATGTTGTTGTGTTCTTCCCCAATTTCGAAAATCCCCACCAAAAATAGCCCCAATTTTTTTTGTGATTTGTTGGTTTGACGAAGTTTTGTTGGATTTGATCCATGGATTTGCTTGGTTTCAAGTGGATCTAGCATATCCCCACTTTTCTCCACTTTCCATCCACGAAATCTCTCCAATTTTGCCTTTGGAATCATCCACTTCCGCCCCCAATTCGAAAATTTCCGCCCCAAACGAGATCTGGAATCATCGGGCCGGACATCCGGGCCTCAGGCCGGAGATCCAGGCCATCAGGCCGGACATCCGGCTCCTGGAGCATAAAACCCGCACGGTTCTGGACATCAGCCCCCGGATATCCGGCCCCTGGAGCATAAAACCCGCACGGTTCTGGACATCAGCCCCCGGATATCCGGCCCCCACCTCCGGATGTCCGGCCCCTGTACATTTCAGCTTTCCCGTTTGACCGTTTTGTCCATAACTAATTCATCCAGAGTCTGATTTTCCCGTTCTTTAGCTCGTTGAAAAGCTCTTGACACCCCCCTTCCAACAAAAATACTACCATAACCATTTGACTCCATCAAATTTTTGGAACTTTGGCATCTTTGCCTAGGGCTTCCACCACAACCTCCGCATAACCACCACCGACTTCCGCAACCTAACCAATTTTGTTCCTTATAGCATTTGTGGTTGTTTGAGTTGTGATTTGAGTCTCCTAAGGTGTTTAGGCTACTTAGGGATGGTTGCGTCTTCATCAACCACCACCACCACCATAACTCCCGCATAGGCTTGACCACCATACACTTCCACCAACCCAATTTAACCCAATTTTTGTTTTGTGTTGTGAGTTGTGTCTCCTAAGGTGTTTAGGCTACTTTGGGACCGTGCTTCCAACTCTGACACCGTGTATAGCCAACCTTACCCTCCACTTCCGCATTGCCTACTCGCAAAACCCATCATTGCATTTCCGCAATCCCATTGATTTTCCGCAACCACCACCGCATCCCGCTACCACCATTTGACATTTGAGATTTTGAGTTCGTGGTTTTTCCGTTTCCTAAGGTGTTTCGGCTACTTAGGGACGAGTCTCCATCATCTTGATATCTCCATCAAGATCACCGCCACTCTTCATCGCCAAGGACGGTAACCTCCATATCATCTTAGTATCGTGGTATCCCTCCATTGTATATTCCCTTGCCATTGCATTGTTTACCCCTAGCCCATTTTGTGTCACTTACCTATCGAGACTAGCCTTTGAGTATTGCCGGCAACGTTACTTGTGTAGATTAGTGATCTACACCATACATTGCATACATACCATATCATATTGGTATCATATCATCCCTTGTGTCACAAGATTGTTCCCGTATATACCCAATTGTTATCTCGGTTTGTGCATTTCGCATAGTGGCCATACAAAAAAAGAAAGGAGAATAAGCTTTTAAGCAAAAGTGAAAGAGCAAAGAAGCTTGTAAGAAAGTGCCATAGCATCATACCACATTGCATATAAGATTGTCATATCCGATCATCTTGGATCATACCACCGGAACATCATACATATATAGCATACTTGGGATAGAAAGTCAATACATTTTGCATCTTATAGGTTGTGCACAAGTGTCGTATCCGCCTATAGAGCAATCGTGCTAGCGTCTCTCTTGAGTTGTGCAGCACGAGCATTTTCCGTGGATTCCACATTTTGTGCTCATTCCTTGGTTGCACGACCCCATTTATCTATCTGTGTGTGTGTTTCCATGTGCCATTCATTGCTATTGGTCTACTTGTTACACTTGCGAATTTCTGAATCTCTTTCAACATTATTGACTATTGCTAACATTTTACATCAAATTTTTGTGCCACTATCCTCACCGAGCTCCACCATAAGCCTTATTTGTGTAGGTGTGAGAAATCGACAAGAATTGGTACCAATTGTGCTATTTCCTTGTCCACATTGGAGTGATCATTGATCCACTTTCAACTTCGGTCAAGGTACATTTGGTATTCGTTCTTCTCTTTCTACCACTCACATTTTTCTCTTGGAGTGATGGATAGGCAAGGCATTTCATCTTCGGTCTACAACAACAATGACGAGTTCGATGCCATGAACAACTCCAACGACGCCAAGATGCAAGCTCAAATGGAGGAGATCAAATCCCTCATCAAGTCCTACAAGCGGTCTTCCTCATCTTTGAGAAGATGCTCAAGAGCACATGCCTCCGAGCTACCATCTCCGGCAAGGACACATCGGCATCAACACCATCACCACCATGAACGTGAAGGTCAAGAGCTCAGCACCAACAACCGCTCGACGACTTCACCATCTCCCTTGGCATCTTTGCCAAGCGACTTCAAGGCATCTTCGCCTTCGGATATACGACATCTTCGCCAACAAGCACCTCAATACTACGCTCAAGAGAAGCTCCCCAAGCTCAAGTCCGTGACTTCCACGAGCTACTACGACCTCGACATCGACCATGAGATTCCTTTATATGGGACTCAAGAACCCGAGGAGTATCTCGAGTGGGAGCGTTTGATGGACGACTACCTCAAGCTACATCAAGTTCCTCCCGAAGATCAAGTGAAGTGCGCCACAAGAAACTTCCACGACTACGCGTCCACATGGTGGATTCACGCACCTTCGGAGACCTATGACATGAGTTGGCCCAAGACGAAGAGAGCTTTGCGGCGAGAGTTCGTGCCTCCAACCTACACGGAACAACTTCAACGCCAATTGGAGAACACCATCCAAGGATTCAAGTCCATTGACGAGTACTTCAAGGAGATGAAGATTTCCTTGCAACTAGCCGGCATGGACGACCCCATTTCGATGAAGTTCCACTTCATGATGGGATTGCACAACGACATCTCCAAGACAATCTTCCTCGAGAACTACAAGTCCCTCGACGACAACTACATTGGTGCTCTCAAGGTGGAACAAGAACTCATGAAGGCCAAAGCTTCTCCACCCCAAGCTCACTTCGCGATGACCAAGCTCCATGAGAACGAGCATGAGGATAGTACCACCAATATGTCCAAGCCCGACGAGCTCCAAAACGATGCTCCCAAGTTCCACTTCACCGCCATCCCTCTTTGTGGCATTGATGATGCCGAGTCCTCCATGACTCTTTTTCAAGACGGCGATGACGAGTACGACTACGGAGACCCTCAAGGAACAAGCTTTGGAGGCAAGCGACATGGTGGCGAGCAAGGATGATGCTTCCATCTTAGGAGGCGAGAGTGATGATGTGCCATCTTCGGCCTTCATCCACGGCGACAACAACGAGATGGTTGAGCATGGGATTTTCCCTTCGACCACGGCAACGTATGATGACTTGAGTGACTTGTGCCACCATATTGAGAGTGGGAGTGACTTCACCACTAGCCTCGTATATGATGTGTTGCCACAATTCCCATGTGAGAAGAGACAGAACCCCCACCACTTGAGTGAGATAAGTGACTGCACCATACATGAGTTTGAGTGCACCTATTTTGAGGGAGTGAGTGAGCCACCACATGGAGAGAGTGAGATAGTTGATAGGTCATGTGAGGGCACTTTCAACACTAATGACTTGACCTCTACCTCTATTGTGCCTTCTCATTTGGTGCTAGGTCCCATATATGATGACGCGCCGATTCGTGATGACTTCGTCCTCCCTTTGGACAAGACTATGGCCATGGTGGAATATGATGCACCCCCCACATGGTTCCATCACGATGATGATCTTGACCACCATTTGGTCTTACCCACCTCACCTACACCACTAGAGTGGAATGAACAAGGTAACATAGGTGAAGGTGATGCTCTAGTCCCACTAGTGGACATTCTTGAGATTGATTGCTTGCATGATGTTGATCAACCTATTACCATGCTTCATGCTAGTGCGACTTCCCCATGCAATGGTTTACCCATTTATGATGAGTATGATGATTGCCATGTGGAGTCTCTTAGTTGTGATGCCATGTTACATAGGATTTCTTGTGACAATTCTCTAGGTCACATCATGTTTGACAATCCGCTTGAATTGTCATATGCTATGCATGAGATCGACCACATGTCATATTTGCAATCTCTTCATAGTGACTATGCATATGCCACTAAGATTAACCCAATTTGCACTTATGGCATAGATGACAAGCCCGTGGTTATTGGCATTTGTTTCTCTTGTGATGATATTGACATGCTACCTTTGCATCATTTATCTCATATGCCATGCCATAACCACCTAGCTTCGGATATGCATTGTTTAGGATGTTGTCCATTTTCTCCATATGATGTTTCCAATATTGCTCATGAGGAGACCCCCATAGTTTCCTCATACATTTTAGGAGATTTTGATTCATCCCATTCATTGCATGATCCCAATACTTGTGTGCATCATATGCTTCCCATGAATAAACATGCTATTGATGTGCCATATACTTGCATTCTCAATTTGTGTCCCCATCGTGTCATACACAATAACTATTATTTCATGATGGATGACATGTTCTTATACCATGCATCAAATTTCTTTGAGCTATGCTTATCTTGTACTAACTCTCATGTGCACATACACATCATGATGGATGATGTGTACATTTACCACACACACAATCTCTTTCGTTTGTGTCTCTTTTGTGTAGGTACCCACGAATTCTTGTCAACCTCGCAATCCCACGAGTTGACAAAACGAACTCTAGAGAGCAATGATGACTTGGGATTCCATGGATTGTCTTTCCCACCACTCTCTTCGCGCAAAGACTTCGCGCATTTCTTCTCCTTGGCTCTCACTTGGCTATGGGTTACTGTCCATTACATATTATATGCCCATCTTGCCATGTTCACTTTGCATGCTATGCTCATTACTATGCCTTTGCCATGCATTCGCGACCCATGCTTTGCATTACACATGATGATTGATTCTAGTACTTCTATGTGTATTTGCAAGCTTGGTGGAGATATCACTTATTATTGCCATGTTTGCTTTGTGCCCCATGCGTATGATTATACTATGATCTTGCTTTGTGTTCGTGCTTGCGATATGTCATGTGCATTGCCTATGCGTATTATTTACTCACATGACATCATTGCCATGATTTCCTCTAGTGTGTTGCATCTTCGCTCCACTAGTTTGCACGACATGATTGTTATCGCTTCTTGTCATATCTTTCCATATGTTGCCTCTCTCATGCTAGATGATTTGCCATGTATTGAGTGCAATTATGCCTTTAGTCTTGATAATGAGTTTGCCCCCATAGCATTCTCACATATATTTGGAGATTTTGACATATTCCTTATGAAGCATGCTTGTCTTACCTCTTTGCACCATATACCTAGTGCCATAAATATTGCCATTGTTTCATCATATTATTCATGCACTTGTGCTTCTAATGGTTATGTGCAAGAGCAGAGAACCATCATGATGGATGATGTGTTTATCTACCATGCACTCTTTCTTTTGTTGTGTGCATGTGTAGGATACTTGGACTTCGTGTCAACTTCCACACATGGGTTGACCATCCGAGCTCTTGAGAGCGAACCACCTTCTACCACAACGATTCTACACCGCACTTGCTTGTACTTCGGCATTGTGAAGGACGCACAAGAACATGCTTTCAAGGTGATGTCCTTCTCTTTTGAGAACCTCCAAACCATGAGCATGCATATTGTGGATCATACTACTTGTGTTGCTTGCACCATGCGACTTATTTGTCATCTTGGACCCCTTGCTTGCGCACATGTTAGAGATCTTGCTTCCATTTGTCATTTTCACAATTCAATGCATCATGATATATATGCCTTGTGTGTTGCATCCAATTCTTGGATTACTTTCTCCTTTCACATGTTTGGTTGCAACAATGTCATCACTTCACATATGCCATGTCCCATTGACTGCTACATGCTTGCCTTGATTGCCTCACACATGATGAACAATTGCTCTTTCCATTGTGTTGAGTGCCACACGATATTCACTAGACCCAATGCACATTATGCTTGGATTGTCTTGCACTTGACCCATGTGTTTAGACACTTCATTTTATTTGGTGTTGTGAATGATTCCTATGCCTACCATAGACCTTTCATTGAGCAATTTGTGAGTGCTTGCTATGAACTTGAGGTAGATGCTTCTTCTCTTGTCACACATATTTGCATCACTACCTCACATTCACATGCTTGTCCCCGTGATTTCTTTGCTTGTGCTAGATTGATATGCTTACATGCCATGCCACAGTCCTTTGTCACACTATATGCTTTGAATGATGACGACACTTGTTTGGCGACTCACCTCTTGAATGCTTGGTTTTGCACTAACGCTAACCACATTTGTTTTTCCAAGTGTTTGTTGTCCTTACTCCTTTTGAAGGAATCACAAGACGGTGCGACATTGGAGAGTTCCCATTTCAAGCTTCAAGATGACAACTACTTGGTGAACGTCCACTTCTACATGGCGAAGCCACTTTCCCATGGTGATTTGGTTTTCGATTCAAGGACGGATCTTTCCCAAGGGAGGGGAGATGATGCGGAGCATCCTATGGACATCACCATGTCAAGAGTCCGTTTGGCGGGTGACACGTGCGACATCTACTTCACATACATAAAGGTGAATCATCTCCTTCACACGTGCTCACTTGACCCCTTCGAGGATGGTATACTACTTGACACTTCTCCCGTGTGCATGCATAGGTATTGTCGGAGCTTCACGGGTGTTGAGGAGGAGTGCAAGTGCCAAGGAGCAACTACACCATCCGCGAGGGAAGCCTGGAAGCGACGACGGAAGAAGACGGCGCTGCTGAAGCTACAGCGGCCGGACTTCCGGGCCAGAGGCCGGACATCCGGCGCCTGTGCAGCCGCCCAACTGCTGCACCAACAGTCGGCCGAACAAGCCTCAGCGGCCGGACATCCGGCGCCAACCCCGGACATCCGGCGCCTCCCGACAGCCCGGACATCCGGCATCTCCCCCGGAAATCCGGCACCAACGTATCTAGAGAGCAGCTGAACCTCCACTTCAGCCCGGACATCCGGCCGTGACCCCGGACATCCGGCTCGTCCCAAAGCCCCGGACATCCGGCCCCCAGCCCGGACGTCCGGCACCTGCGCGTGCCTAACCGGTCCAAAGGCCCATGTATCCCCTCCTCACTTACCCCTTCGTGGCTCTAGACTATATATACTCCTCCACCTCCTTCTAGTTAGGGTTAGCGTTGTGATAGCTCATTTGAGAGATAGAGCTTCGCTCATCCATATCGGATCTACTCCACGAGAGAGACCGCGGCCCCTCTACGGAGAAGATCCACCTAGGATTCAAGACCCCTCATGGGAAGATCCCCTTGTGGATTCAAGACCTCCTCACGGAGAAGAGCCGGTTACCATGTATCGTCCGTTGTTGACTTTGGATCATGTATCTTCCCCTTTGTACTCGAGGATCTAGCACATGTGTGACTATTTCTTGTTGGTTGAGTGATTCTCTCGTGTTTCCCCTCATAATTTCCCTCGTTTTCCCCCTCGTGTTCCTTCTGTTCTTTGCGGGATCTGCTCCTTTCGTGAAAGATCGGGCGATTAGGGTTCTACCCTACATCAGGTTTTTACTGGCCGACGGCCCGAGCAGATGCACATGACCTTGTCCAACGTTGCGTCAGATGCCAGCTCTTCGCTAATCAAAGCCATATGCCCCCACCGCTCTACAAACGATCCCCATCACTTGGCCTTTCACGGTCTGGGGGCTCGACATGGTCGGACCCCTTAAAGGAGGAAGCCATAAGAGAAAGTATCTGCTGGTCATTGTGGATAAATTCACTAAGTGGATAGAGGCCAAACCAGTTAAAACGACCGAGGCGGGGCCAATGATAGAATTCATATCCGGCGTGGTGCACCGTTATGGTGTTCCACACAGCATCATCATCCATAACGGCTCCAATTTCACAGCCGATGAGGTGAAAACTTGGTGTGCTAATTTGGGCATTAAGCTCGATTATGCCTCTTTCTATCACCCGCAAACAAATGGTCAAGTCGAATGGGCCAATGGTCTTATTATGAGCGGCATTGAACCCATACTAGTGCGGTCTTTGAGAGAATCAGACAAGCACTGGGTTGAGGAGCTTGACTCCGTACTCTGGGGGCTGCGGACCATGCCCAACCGCACTACTGGATATACACCTTTCTTCATGGTGTACGGCGTGGAGGCTATGTTGCCCTGTGATATTATTCATGACTCACCTCGAGTGTGCATGTACGAAGAGAGAGAGGCCGAGCTTGATCGGCAGGACAGCCTAGATGCCCTGGATGAAGAGCACGATGTTGCAAAAGCCCGTTCCGCATTTTATTAACAACAGGCCCGCAGATATCAAAGCAGAGAAGTATGGGCCAAGATTTATAATGTTGGTGAACTCGTTCTACGCTTGCCGGAGAAGAAAAAGAAAAACTCAAGCCCAAGTGGGAAGGTCCCTTCATCATTGACGAAGTTCTCACTGGAGGAGCGGACCGCCTGCATGTTGCATCAGACAATCGCCTAGAGCCAAACCCCTGGAACGCGGCCAGACTCCGAAGATTCTATGCCTAGCGCCGAACTATTTGTTCATCTCCTTCTCCCTGTTGCTTCCTTTACTTTTTCCTCTCTTTTTGTTCTTCCTTTTTTTCTAAGCCTGAAAGTTTTCGCACGGCTAAACCGTGCACCTGTGATGTACACATCCTCGAACATGTACGTCCATTATACCTGGGGGGCTTCCCGAACAGAAGCTTATTCTTATTTCCCGAGCATCAAGATCATCACATATGCATTTTCCCCATATGTACCTTTTCTTTGCCATTATATGTATCAATATGACTTAAGTTTTGGCCAAGCTGGGTTGCCTGGCTCCTGTGCTTATGCCCTACATTCCCGTTAGTTCGGCTAGGGCATAAAGGGAGCACCTCTGCGATTGTTACTGCCGGGTCATCCAGATGTGTACCTCGGACTGGGTGAAGCCGAAAGCTAGCGCTCTTAAGGGAATATTCGGTCAGTGTATTAAATATGTTTTTGCATTCACCCCATGGTGAACCCCCATATGTTATGTATACTGCGATTTTTTCCAATCACAGTTCGGACATGCATTTTAACGCATGCACACCCAGGGAAACAAACCCTTAATGGAACTATTCTCTCTGGAATATGTTTCTTACAATCATAATGTAATATAACATAACTAGCCGGATACAACTTGTCTGTTCAAGCAACTATGACCCCTACGCCTGGTTTCCACGCATACCCCGGTCTATTTTACCGCTCAGGTATTCGGAAACACTCCGCACCTTCGGGTCCAGAGGTCGAAGTGAAAAGGTCTGCCATGACAATCGTTTTACAATTCAGCTAGAGTTACATATGTCAAGGAAAGTACATAGTCACTTGGATTCAAAAATTTCCTTCTCTATACAGTCCAACAGGCTGTCTAACTTACAATCCTAGTGGGAATACTTGGCGGCTACTTCTACTTGGTCATATACCAAATTAACAGGAACTTCTTTTCCATCTGACCCTAGAGGTCCGACCCGAGCCATATGATTCGGATCAAGCTTGGTATACCGTGTTCTCACCATGGCCCAGGCCTCTCATGCACCTTCCCGACAGGCCGATATCTTCCACAATCTAAAGCGCCGCCGCGCTCCCTTGAATAGCTGTATAAGCTCCTCCATCTTTCCCGAAGGGGAGGCGGATGGCCATAAGGCCTTGGCAACACTTCGCATCGCCTGCCGAGCCTGCTCGTGCACTTGCGACAGCTCTTGTAGCAGATCGCTCGAGAATCCGGACATCTCCTCTTCGGGACGACCGGACATCATACCTGTGGACATAACTCTATCAGTCCTCTCTATCTCCGAATTATTCGAAGGTAAGTTCGACCACATACTGAATATGCCGCCTCGCAGCCTTTTATTCTCCTTTACGGAGTCAGCCAGCTGGGCCCGTACATCTTTCAGTTCCTCGCCCATGGTGAATCCTGGAGCTTGCTTTTCTCCATCACGAATTTTGTTAGCACACACTCGCCTGCGGCTAGTAGTTTTTTGGCTTCTCGTTCTCCGCCTTGAGCAGCTTTTCAGTTGCTCTTGCAGTTGATCTAATGATCCTATTAAGAGGTGAGCAACCGTGTTAGCATTATTGGCATACCATTATGTTTTCGTGATGGAGGGGAACATTACCAGGAGACGCCTTCATGGATTTCTCTAGTTCGGCATTGGCAGCAGTTAGCTGAGTCCGATACTTTTCTAGTTCCTGAGATAACAGGTTGTTCTTCTGCGTAAGCACCTGGTTATACAATGATCCTTAAATCAGTTGTATCAATTGCTTTAAGTCTCAGGGGCTACTGGTGTATGATTATTAAATCTATGCTTACCCGCATATCTTTCATATGCTGGTCCATGGCTCTGGCAAGCCCGTCCCGAGCAGCTCGGATGTACGCATTGGCCGAGCTGAAGGCATCAAATGCCTCCTTTGAAAAGCCGGGGTCACGAAGAGCAGCCCTCCGACGATGGTGATTCATGGCGCTCTCCACTTCGGAGTTCGTGACGGACATATCGTCCGAATCCTCTGTGGAAGGACAGTTCGGCGCCACTCCCGTGTCAGCTCCCGTCCTTAGGGCAGGGTCCGGAACCTGACTAGTGGAGGCACGTCCGGCCGAATCCCCGGACACAGTCCGGCGGATACTTTTCATGATAGAATGTGGCGGATGGCATCACGATTTGATGTGGCGATCAGAAGATGTATTCTTGAAAATAAAGCCTTGCCTCTTTGACGAGGGTTCTGCCATGCTATCGTTTGCCTTCCTCTTCGAAGATATGCTCGGCGCGGGCGCCGTTCTCCTCGGAGACGCTTCTAGTGCACCTTGTGGCGTCGAGCGCCTCCCCTTTGGAACACGAAATAGTGTGGTGGGTGAGGCATAGTAAGGAAACTCTTTCGAAGAAGGTGTCTTTTAAATTACTCACATACGAAGCAGGAAGGAGATCGGGGTAATCGGCGATGATGGGTACTTCCGTACCATCGTAACTCGTCTGATAGAATACTCCATCCTCGAGCTCCACAAATATATCCGGATCTTCTTTGAATCCGGGGTCAAGGTCCCGGTTGTGACCCTCTGGCTGGGGAGCGGGGCTATGGATCCCCTCGACAGCCTTCCACCGTTCCTGTAGTGAGTGGATAGGTTATTGTCCATCGAAAGTGATTCAGGGAGAGGAGTAAAATGGTGGGATTGGAGCTTACCCAACTAGGAGGATTATACATGGAAAATCCATCTCGACATTGGAGACGAGTGAACTCCTCCTTCTCCCCTTTGTACAGTTTGGCCAATATTTTGACCAAAGCGGCGGGGATTTTCGGGCCCTTCCGACCGCAGCGTGAGGCGTCATCTTCCCCATTATAGTGACACATGGGAAGCCCTCTGTATTGTAGTGGTTGGACCCCCCACACCATGGAGATCGCCATTACCTCGATTATTGACAATCCGGACTGGGCGAGCATCTTAATCTTGCTCATCAACTGACTGACTTCTTCGCTATCCTCCTCCTCGAGGCTCCGAGGACTCCAGCTATAGTGTTTCTTCAACGGAGCACTTGAAAATTCGGGGAGGCCCATCTAGACTGGGTCAGGAAGAGCGACGTCGTCAATATAGAACCATTCGGAAGGCCACTCTTCAGAAGCCTTCTTCGGCGTGCCGGACAGGTATCCGGTCCTGGCGATACGCCACACTTCGGCTCCTCCCACTTTGAATATTGACCCCACTTGATTACGAGGGACGAGGCAGAACAGTTTTCTCCATAATTCAAAATGGGCCTTACAGCCTAGGAATAGTTCGCACAAAGAGACATAACCCGCGATGTGCAGGATGGAGGCGGGAATGAAACTGTGCAGTTGGAGGCCATAATACTCCAAAAGTCCTCGGAGGAAGGGATGGATTGGAAATCCGACGCCTCTTAACAAGAAGGGAATGAATCATACTCGTTCCCCCTTGACAGATTGGGGAAGTTCTCCGCCTGAACCCCGCCATTGAAGGACGTGAGCCCTGCTTGTACGGGGACTAGATCCGCGGGGGGAAGAAAGCCTTGTTTTTGCAGCTTTGATAGCTGACTATGAGTCACGGAGCATCTCTCCCAATCACCCTTTTCAGAGCCGTGGGGACAAGAGGAGGAGCTGGGAGCATTAGCCATGTTGGGGTGGTTCTGCTTAGCAAGCTCCGAGGATTTTTCCGCGGGGTGTGGAATGGATTTGAGATATATTCTCTTTAAATAGGCACCTCTCTTGTACGGTCAGGGTGGTATGTGCAAAAATACCCTGACCTCTCGTATTCACTCGCCACGCGGAAGCTGAAGTCAGGAAGGCATGGAAGCCGAAGGGTACGACATTAAATGGAAAGCCGAATATATCACTTTCAAGTCATTGAAGGAGGAACCCTCCTTGCAATGCCAAAGACTATCTGCGCGCCGGACACCTCGTCATTAAAGGCTGGTTCGGAGGCTACTGAGGGAGTCCTGGACTAAGGGGTCCTCGGGCGTCCGACCTATTGGACATGGGCCGGACAGATGGGCTGTGAAGATACGAAGACCGAAGACTCTACCCGTGTCCGGATGGGACTCTCCTTGGAGTGGAGGGCAAGCTTGGTGTCCAAATATGAAGATTCCTTTCTCTGTAACAGACATTATGTAATCCTAGATCCCTCCGGTGTCTATATAAACCGGAGGGCTAGAGATCCTCATAATCATAGTCGGACAGGCTAGACTTTTGGGGTTTAGCCATTACGATCTCGTGGTAGATCAACTCTTGTAATACTCATATCTATTATATAATTAAGACAAAAGGCAAACAAGCCATCACGTTAATCCACATAGATTAAATTATCTCCACCGTTAATTTTTTAAGGTAACGGCTGAGATTTAAAGATATTAAAAGTTACATACAACTATTGTAGGTACTAATAATTTGATTGTCACGCACCACTGACACGCCTGTCATCCTGAACATGCCAGCCTTTTTAATGTGTCCGAGACAACCACAAATACCCGCCACACAAAAAGTATAGGTGTACGATATAGTAGTTGTCAAAGAAGAGTATACTCTATGGAATCTACTGTTCACAGTTCCAAATCTACACACAGACTCAACCAAAGAACTCCATGCGTGGTTGGAATTCCAAATCTATACACACGGACTCAACCAAAGAACTCCACTCGGGGTCGGCTAACACGAACAAATAAAGACACCCAGCTGGCCACGTCCAGCAACGCCCAAGAAGCCCAAACTTTTTTTCCATGTACTACAACACAAGTGAGATCCGACACGATCCATATCATGCTCCACGTGAGGCTAATCACCATGACAAAGTGTGATGGATGCAAAAAGGGCGTGATTGGACGACATCCGAGAGCATGGTAAACACCGCACCAAAGTGCAATGGATGCAATCAGGGTAGGATCGGACTGTGCTAGAGAGCATCATGATGGACAAAATACATCCATAAGTTCGCTCCATAGATATAGGGCTACTTTTTGTGAGAGATCCAGGAAGCAAAATCTGCCCGACAAGCAGACCACCTACAATATAGAAATCTGCCGATGCCGTGATGAAACAAACAATGCGACAGAAATCAGCCAGAACTGTGACAGAACATGTCTCGACGCCAGCCAAACCTTCTGAGTTGCCGCAATGATGAAACAAACGATGCAATGCAAATCAGCCAAAACTATGACAGATGTCACGACGCTAGCAAAACCTTCGGAGTTGCTGCCTCTCCTGAATAATCAAGGTTCGTAAATATTATTTAGTGAATTCACTTACTGAGGATAAAATCTATGAGATATTACCAATTAACAAACAATTTTCAAATGGTTTTGCAGCCAAGGCACCATGGCGTGTAAGAATCTTAGTGCCTTAACAATGATAGGACAAACGACACTCAAGTGAAAGTGACAAGAATATATATTCAATCAATCCTCCGACCGATGAGCATATGAGCTTCGATGGATGAAAATGTTTATATATTTACTCCCTCTGTTTCTAAGTATAATCCTTTTAGATATTTCAATACGGACTACATACGGATGTATATAGACATATTTTAGAGTGTAGATTCACTCCTTTTGCTCCATATGTAGAACATATTAGAATATCTAGTAGGTATTATATTTAGGAATAGAGGGAGTATATATTTACATGCTGATCGTTCTATTGTTTTGAACCACAAGTGCTAATATATTGTAACTGTTTGACAGGGCCAAGCAATGCATTTTACTGTGACCACTAAAAGATCATGATACTATAAATGCGGAGGAGGTTGATACACAATTGTTGATCAAAGATAAAAGAGAATTATGTTTATGCATTTACCATTTTAAAGTTGTGAAAGCAACAAAGTATCACCAGTCGACCAATGAAATACAAAGGTAAGGATCATCAAAATGTTTTCCTGATTACTACTTCGAGTTTGCTTCCAAGGAAACTGTACAAGAACATGCCAGGAAAGATAAGCAATGCTCAGGTTTACCTATACTATATAGTTCCAAATAAGACTCAACTAACTAATCTTTCTAGCTATGGAGTAATTAATCACCAGTTTTACACATGCCGTTTTGGACTACTCGCCCAAATGAAGCATGTGGAATCAAGACGATAGGTCTGCACAGAAAATAGAAGAATAAAAATAAAAGGGACAATTCCATTTCTGCCCCTAACTGGAACCCACTACTCAAATTTGCCCCTAATTTCAATGTGTGCTCAAATTTGCCCCTCTGCCATTAGTTGCCCTTATAGAAATGCCCTTCTGCGTCGTTACCGTCTGGTCAAACAGCTTTGACCATCTTGAAAAAATAGCAAAAAAAGTCAAAAAAATCTGAAATTTTGTGGGATCGAAGGTACTCAGGTTCGCAAGGTGCGTGCAAATTTTCATGTTGTTTGGACATTCTAGGAGCTCGTGGCGAAGGAAAACAGTAAATATGTACGCGTGTGAACCGTAAATTCAAAAAAATAGCAAAAAATTCAAAAAAAATATGAATTCTTTTGGCATCCAAGATACTTAGGTGTGGAAGGTGTGTGCAAATTTTTGTTGTGTTTGGACATTGTAGGAGCTCATGGAGAAAAAAACAAAATTTGTCTCAGAAAAAAACTTATAAAAAGTACACTATTTTGGTTTTTTTGCAAGAGCTCCTCGCATGTCATTTGATAACAAATTTTTGCACATGCCTTGTGCACCCGAGCACCTTTGATGCCAAAAAAATTCATACATTTTTGAATTTTCTTGCTATTTTTTGAATTTACTATTCAAAGATGTACAGATTTATTGTTTTCCTTTGCCATGAGCTCCTGGTATGTCTAAATAGCACGAAAATTTGTACGCACCTTGCGCACATGAATAGCTTCAATCCCACAAAATTTTAGATTTTTTTGATTTTTTTACTATTTTTTCGAGATGTCCAAAGTTGTTTGACCGGACGGTAACGACGCAGAAGGGCATTTCTATAAGGGCAACTAACGGCAGAGGGGCAAATTTGAGCACACATTGAAATTAGGGGCAAATTTGAGTAGTGGGTTCTAGTTAGGGGCAGAAATGGAATTGTCCCAAAATAAAAATGCTGATTTGGCATATTGGTGATGTGGAAGGCTGCATGTTGAGAGAATTGGGTGTATGGGAGATGAACTATTTAGGTATATACGCTGACAGAGTAAGTGTATAATAACAAAGACTTTAATTTGACGTCCATCATTGCATTAACATTAACTTTTACAGCTTAAACTCTTCATGAGTGATAAAATCAGAGTTACACTATCGGGGAAATTCTACTTAGTTTTTGAATGAGGATGTAGTCGACAGCCAAACTATCATTATTGTGACACCAACAATGGTGGAGTTTAGCAGTAAGTCCAATAAAGTCACAACATCTTCTATTACTTTTAAAAAAGTTTTTCATGGTTAAATAGGATAGTGCCCAAAGTCAACCACTACTACAAGTATATACAGATCTAGATATATCTGCAACTCACAAACTTCTTGGCAGGTATGAAACACTATCTTTTATTATTTATGAACTAATGAAGCATGAATCATTTTTATTAACCAATGTAAAATAATAATTATACTTGACTAACTCCATATATGGAGACACTCACTAGAAGAAACTTCGCCAAAAATGACCGAGATAGATAGAAAAGTATGCAAGGTACACCAGAATAACAAATGTTTTACCGAACTTACTGGAATGGCACATGGAAACTAAGAAAATCAGGTAAGGCATCAGACTTCTTCTAAGATAAGATATCACCACTTTTCGAGAACAACAAGACTCTAAGACCTGTAGGAACAATTGAGTTATATCAGTTATAACCTTATGGAGCCATATTCGACTTAGTAATGTGTCTGAACTTCTTCAGATTGCTAACATTAATTTTTTGTGTAACTTATTTAGGATTTTTCATCCATGCCAATATCTACAATAGATATGTTACAAAAATATATTTGATGTTGGTATATGTCATGTGGTGATAGTTTTCTGCACAAAATACAATTGTATGGTAGGCATAGTATTCAACTCCAAATTAGTGGTTGTACAACTACTACAAGCTGCAATTTCTTTAATGAGGGTGACAAAAGAATCTTAATACATTTGTCTTGAACTTGATGAACTCATTGGATGGGAAATCTGAAGAAGCGCGGAAGATTATATGTTAATTATGTTGAAAGTCAGTAGTAAGACATACTATTTGTATTTACTGATATAGAGTAGGAATACTTGGCATCCATTAATATAAGGAAGACTTATATTAGATAACAATGGTATATTTATTTATTTATTTTTGAAAGCGGAGGCCAAAGGCCTCAATCAATTAATCAAGCAGAAGAGAATTGCCAAGTTAATCAGCTGAAAACTGGGCCAAAACTGTGATAACAGCAGTAACATAAGCACTATTAGACGCATGCCACATTGTAATTATTTAAATACATTGGGACATGCACTTTCATGAGTTTTATGCTCCTGGTAACAGTTCACCTCTCCCACGGTTTTTTCAGGTCAACAGAACCATGAGGAAAGCTAGCTCCAACATTATAGCCAGCACATGTGAAAAATCCATTGCATGAACCCATATTTCAGTTAGTACATGTAAGCCATCTTACTTGGTCTTAATACACATATAAGTAATATAACTTGCTAACATATGGTAACAAGAAATAAAAATACCTGTAGACAATCAGCCGCTATGGAGGAAGTAGGAATGATTCAAATCCGTAGCACCTTACATAGATGGAAGCCAACAACACCAACAATGAGGAAGCCCGTAGCTCACCTCCACCTGCAGACTCTCTGTAGAACCAAAGAGACTAATCACAAATGCATATTACTACTTTCTGTTATGACCGGCCGGACCTACGACCGTAGGAGGCCCACCGGGCAAGCTTAGCCCGCAAGTTATCTTAGTTTTTATTTCACATGGTGGTTATATATATACAACTTGTAAGACTATTTTGAGATTTAAGCAATAAGACAATTCTACCGCTCGGCTCCTAGAGGAGCCGGAAACCCTAAACCCTAGCCGCCTCCTAACTCAGCCACCGCCGCATCACTGCAAGGACGGCGCCTCGCCGCCGGCCGCCGCGCTCCAGCCCTCACCCACCTCCCTCCTTTCCCTACAAGCTACGCCCTAGACCGGGGAGAACCCTAGCTCCTATCACCTTGGTATCAGCTAGCTTGGTTTCAACCATGTCATCACCACCACCGACCCCGTCGCCGCCCCTCGCCACCACTGCCACCGCGCCATCGCCGACTGCCACGGGGCCGCTGGCCCTCCCTTCGGCGCCGATGACTTCCACCTCCAGCGCGTCGACTGGCCGATCACCGTCCCCCATCACGGATCTGCCGCCATCATCGTCTGCCATGCCGACCCACTACTCCCCAGAGGCCATGGACGGTGTCCTCAATGAGCTGGTCATCGCGGTCCAGGGCATCCGCCTTTACTTGGCCAGCTCGTACGGGTCGCCACCAATGCTGCCGCCGGCCGTTCCCTCCGGCACGCCCGCCCTGCCGTGGTACTCGGTCCCCGCGGCAATCGCCGGGGGTTACCCGGCGCTCCCGCAGCCGGCCACTCCAACGCCGTCCTGGCCCCAGTGGCCCACGCCTGCACTCGCGGCGCCGCCAGCGCTGTCCATGCCCGCCCCGGCCCCGCAGTGGCCGGCCTGGCCCGCGCCGGTCACAGCCGTGCCATCCGTGCCTGTGGCGCCGGTCCAGGTTCAACCGCCGCCGCCCAACTCCAGCATGGGCCAATCCACGCCGGGTGGTCTTCCGAACCAGCTGGTCCGGTTCCCACCGTCACCGTCTCTAATTCCGGCCTGGATCATCGGGACGTCACCGCCGCCAGTTTACACGGAGGCCGGTGATCCGTTCGTGCCCATGCTGCAGTCCGGGGCCTCGTTCATCAAGATCAATCAAGCATGAAGTAGGGTATTACCTCCATAGAGAGGGCCCGAACGTGGGTAAACATTGTGTCCCCTGTCTCCTGTTACCATCGACCTTGGACGCATAGTTCGGGACCCCCCTACCCGATATCCGCCAGTTTTGACATCGACACCAACCGCATTGGGTGGAGCACTCCTTTGACTACGCCTGCCGCTTCCAACTTCTTGATCACCTTTGTGATGAACTCTTGCCGCTCTAAATCTTGCTTCCTGACCTTCTTCTTGACGGGTCACGCATGACGACAGACAGCAAGATGGTGCTCAATCACCTCCCTGGGAACGCCGGGGATGTCGGATGCTTGCCATGCAAACACATCGACATTCGCCCGCAGGAAGGTGACGAACTCACCTTCCTATTTGCTGTCGAGGGTGGAGCTTATAGTGAAAGCCCGTGCCATCCTCCCTGACGGGCACCTTCTTGGTTTCTGGTGGTGTAGCTATGGATTTCTTGCTCTTGCCGGTGGAGCTCTCCGGCACGTCCTCGACGGGAACACAACACTCCAAAGAGGTGCGCTCGCCGGAGTTGGTGCAAGAGGTCTTACTGGTCTTCTTCCCTCCCGGGGCTTCAGTGGCAGGAGAAAGTAACTTGGCGGCAGTTGCTGCGACTGCCTCCCGGTAGAGTTGGTCAGCGCAAATCAGCGCATCCTTCTTGTCGGAGGGGACGTTGATGATGGTCATCGGCCTAGGCATCTCCAGTGTGTTGTAGGCGTAATGTGATGCTGCCATGAACTTGGCTAGTGCTGGGCGGCCGAGGATCCCGTTGTAGGGCAAGGGGATCTCGACGACCTAAAAAACAATCCTCTTTGTCCTATAGTTCAGCTCGCCTCCAAATGTCATGGGTAGCGTGACCTTACCCTTCGGCTGGCTTCTTCCCGGGTTGACTCCTTGAAACGTGCCCGTCTCCTCAAGGTCTCCATCAAGAATCTGTAGCCTTTTGATCACAACGGGCGAGATCAAGTTCAGACCCGCCCCACCGTCAACTAGCATTTTTGTCACCTTGAGGTTGCGCATTGTTGGCGAAACCAACAACGGCAAACACCCGACCGCAGTTGTGCGATCAGGGTGGTCCTCGGTGTCAAAAATGATAGGCCAGCTGGACCACTTCAGTGGCCTTTGAGCATCGAACAATGGTTCCGCTACTGTGATCTCACGCGCCCACTGCTTGAGCTGGCGGTGAGAGGTGTGCAGCGAAGCGCCCCCGTCGACGCACATGGCCTCTGTAGCTTTCTGGAACTCATGCTCGCCGGACTCGTCATCCTCATCATGATCTTCGTCTTCTTGCTTCTTGTCGCGGCCTCGGGCGGGCCTTTCCTGTTGATTATCTTTGCCGCGGCGGCCAGCTTGGCCACCATGCTTCTTGCCGGATCCCTCAGCATCATCCTGGCCTTTCTCCTTATCTCACCTCTCATATTCGGCTTTTTGCTTCTCTGCGAGCTGCTCGACTTGCTGGCAGTTCTGGAGGTCGTGGCCCTTGGTGCGATGGATGTTGCAGTATTGCTTGTCGGAGCCTCCTGTCTTGTCGGCAGCCGCCAAGGCCCGGCAAGCGGCGCACCCGGCAACTTCCTTGCCGGGGTCATCTGCCTTGGTCTTCTTGGCAGCGGCGGCGTCATCGGATCCTTCGACGGCAAGCACGGCCTTTCCCTTGCGCTTCCTATTGCGACGTCGGCCCTTCTTTGGGGGGCGGCAGCGTCTTCATCTGAGGAATCGGTTTCCACACCTGCCTCTTTGTCGGGGTAATTCCTTCCCTCTTCTGCCCGAGCACACCTATCGGCTAGAACGTAGAGTTCTGCCACATCTCTCACCTTGTTCATCGCTAGCTCTTCACGCATCTTTCGATTACGCACATTCTGATGGAATGCGCTGATGATAGCGGCGGGATGAACGTCTGGGATGTTGTACTGCACCCGACTGAACCTCTGTAGGTACTTGCGCAGGTTCTCGCCTTCTTTTTGGGGGATGATATCCAAGTCGCTTGCCTGGCCATGAGCTTGGTGGCCTCTCGTAAAGGTGCCAACAAAATCATGGCACAAATCCGACCAAGAAGAAATAGAATCCACTGGCAAGTGCATCGACCATGACATGATGTTGGGTTTAAGCGCCAACAGGAAGTAATTGGCAAGCACCTTGTCGTCGCGAGCTGCGGCAGCTTGCATCACGATGGTGTAGATGCTAAGGAACTCTGACGGGTGAGTCTTTCCATTGTACTTCTCACCGATGTCAGGCTTGAACGTGTGGTGAGTGGGCCACTGGAACTGCCACAGCTCAGGGGTAAAGGTTGGGCAACCCACCTCGTAAGGTAGGCCACCAGAGCCCTCCGGAGCTGGGTGGTCCATAGTGGGCCATGCTCGCCTATCCGACTAGTGGCGCGATTCGCCCCGCCGCTCGATAGTGGTTCGAGCGTCTTCATGGGCTCGTTCCCAAAGAACTTGGCGTTGATCACGGTGGGTCCATGGGTTGGACGACGCTACGGAAATGTTACCACAAGCGTCGTCCCGATGGACCGGTACCCGCGGTAACTGGCGTGGAGGAGGAGAATGCACCATGGCCGCAGCGCCTCTGGTCCTTCCACCAATGGCGTGCGGTGGCTCGACAGAGCGTCGACCTGAGGGCCCTATTGGTCACGGATCGTCTTTGTTGGCGATGCCGACGAGGCTTCGGATGGTGGCTCTCCACTCGTCGAGCTTTTCTGTGGCAGGAGGGAAGTTGAGGAGCAACTGCGCGCGCGCCAAAGCTTCTGCTGGCATGGGTGGCAGTGGAAGCTGCGTGGACCGTGACGCGCTCCGACTTCTAACTATGTTAGAAGGAGCTCTATCACGGCATTGCCGCTGCGCGCCATTTTCTCCAGCGCCTCAGCGTGCATGCTGGTCCAGCGCGTCCCACGACTGGTGCATAGGACTCTTCCCGCGACGGTGACCGGGGTCACTGGTGTGGTAGCGCTGCGCGTCGTGCATGACCTGGGAAGAGCGTGTTGAGGGCGCCAGCGTGGGCGTCGTGGAAGTCACCGCGCCTCCTGTAGGCGGCACGACACCGCTCTTGGAGGGGCCCGCGCCACCTGCTAGGGGCATGGCTCCATTTTTGGATTTATCGGCGTGCGGCCCGTCGTCTCGTGCGTGAACGACGCTGCTCGCTGGGCTCTGGCTGCCAGAGCATCGTGGGTGCTCGCGAGCCACGCCTCGGCTCCCACCCACGACTGCTCCGTCACCCACCCTGGTATGGGCGGTTCGGCTCCAGATGAATCGATCGCCGTGATCGCCTTCTTCTTGGAAGCCATGGCGATGAAGAATTGCTAAACTAACTGGTAGACCGGATTTTCACAATGGCGCCCCCTACCTGGCGCGCCAGAGATGTCGGGGGAAACGACACCTATGGGATCACTGGGATCCCTTTTGCTACGGTTGGCGGGCGCGGGGTTGTGCAAAGAGCGGGTCTAGAAGCCAGCACGAGGATCGTTTACCCAGGTTCGGGCCGCGAGGATGCGTAATACCCTAGTCCTGCTTTGGTGTATATTTGAGTGTTCTTGAGTTCTTGAACTTGCTACGATGCGTGTGTCATCCAAAAGATCCGAATCCCCACTCAGTACATCGCGGGCCTCCTTTTATAGTCAAAGGGGCGGCCGCAGTGGCACACAGGAGGCGGAAAGCTATACAGTAGTCGAGTTTATCTCCTGACACCATAGGACAAACGCATTTAATGCACTGCCGACGTGCCCTTCTTGCTTTATCGGAGACGGCAAGGAAGCTCGTCCCAAATGTCACCGCTTCGCCTGGCTTCGACGCGCGTCCGAACTGACGAGGCGTGTAGTGTAGCACCACGCTGGCTGGCTGTTGAGTTGGTGGGGTGGCAGAATCTCACGAAGATCTGCATGCCACCATGCAGGTGCTTGCCGAGTCGGCCTAGAGGCCGCACGTTGCCACACAGGTGCCTGCCTAGCTGGAGGGTTGGTAGCTGTATGGGAACAGCGGTGGAGTTTTGGGAGATGTGGGCCTGGCGACGGCCCCGTGGATGTCTTCGGCAAGAGTCTTGTCGGGGCCCCGGCAAGGCTCTTGCCGCGACATCGTGGTCGTCCCCTGCAAGGGTCTTGCCAGGGGTCTCATGGGTATCTTTGGCAAGGATCTTGCCGAGGATCGTCATCTTTTGGTTATCATCTAGTCTTGTGTGCTTCTAGTTTCCACAAAGATTTGCATGCCACCATGGAGGTGCCTCCCGAGGCTCGGTTCCAAAGTGGTCGATGGTGTTGGAACCCTTGGGCTCAAGGGTGGCGGCTCTGCTGGTGTTTGGCAAGTTGCCCCGGCAAGGTTCTTGCCGGGGCTGTGGAGGCCGCCCAGGCAAGGGCCTTGCCGGGGGGCTCACCTCGCCCTTCCGCTCTTCTTGTTTCTGGCTTGGCGTTGTTCTGGTTGTCTTGTGGCTTTGCTTCCTTCCTCTGCCCCGCTAGGTGTGGCCGCAGGCACGTCTCCCACTGCATGCGCACAGGTAAAGGGGTACAAAATAGACCCCTCCTTTTGTGCACTGACACTTTGCGAGTTTTCATTCATTGTTCGAGTAACGGGAAAAAACTTCAAACAGTTCGGCCGCAGGGTGCGGCCAGAGGCGTAGGCCTTGTTGGTATTTTAATTTCAGGAAATGCATATAGAGTCCAGAAAATAACGAAAATCATTGTGTTACTGTGGCGTGCTCTCACGATTGCATGGAAAACATTTGGTAAAGTTTGGCACAAGTTTTGGTGCTTGCACTTTCCATACCGAAGCATCTCACAAGAAGGATCATAGTTTCCAAAAGGAGATGCGACACTTCGGGCTCCAAATCGTCAGTTACTACATCATTCCTCCTAAAAAAATCATGGTAAACAATCATGGATAAACCCTTGGTTTGATTTTCCAGCCCATTTTAGGTCTCGTCCTCTATGTTTAAGTCATTCTTTGCACTTACCTTGCATTTTAGTGCATATAAAATCAAAAACCCTATTACAACTACATGTGGGTGTTTTAGTTAGGATATACTTAGGCTACTCATTGTGGAGATTATCATATTCTAGTATCATGCATATATATGATACTAGTGTATGATACTACCTTTAATTATAGTGCATAGTATAATAGAGTAGTAACATAGATGATCATATTTATTTCCATGCATGACACAAATTAGCATCGCATTTAACATGATATGGTATCTACCTATATGTTACTCCAACCCTCTCTATCTTCTTTAATTCTTTGCCACATCAGCATACTTGCTATTTCTGAGTGCATGATACCGGCTATGATCCACCACTATGGCCAGCCTAAAGAGGGGAGTATCATATACTAGTATCATGCATATGATACTAGTGTATGATACTACATACGTACCTTCATAGTGCATAGAATCATAGAGTAGAATCATAGATGACCGTATTTATGGCCATGCATGACACAAAGTAGTATAGCATTTATTATGTTACGGTGTCTATCTATGTTACTATAACCCACTCTCCCTTCTTTAATTCCTTGCCACATCATCATATTTTCTATTCCCGAGTGCATGATACCAGCTATGATACCCCCACTATGGCCACCGTTAGCAAAGAAGGTGTACAAATCATTTGTGTGTCGCTTTGCGAGTTTTCATCCGTTTGTCCGAGAAGCGGGGAGAAGTTTCAAACATTTTGGCCGCGAGGTGTGATCACTGGCGTAGGCCTAATTGTTATTTTAATTACAGGAAATTCAGATGGAGTCCAGACATCATCAAAATCGATGTGTCCCCATGGCATGCTCTCACGACCCTGTCGAAATTTGTTGGTAAAGTTAGGCACAAGTTTTCATGATCGCTCCTTTGAAACCGGAGCATCTCACATGAAGGATCATGGTTTCCAAAAGGAGACGTGTCAATTCAAACTCCAGTGGCCGGTGACTTCATCGTTTGGCCTCATAAAAACTTCCATGGTACGCAATCACCATTATACCACGGGTTTGATTTTCTGGCGCATTTCATGTATTGTTAGCTATATTGAAGACATTTTTTGACTTTAACGTGCATTTTGTGCATAAAAATAAAATTACAACTGAAACTGCATGTGTTGTCGAAAGGGATGAGGATCGCTGTTCGATTTGTGAGCATCCACCATGGTGCAAACGTACGATCCGTGGGGTTTGGGTTTTGGCCAATCAGAAAGCACGACTCAGATCACACGCGGGGTTTGGTCGACACACGGCTTTCATGAATGAATCGTGTGCTATTCGCAAACCAGATTGCATATTTTTGTTCACACATACCGTAGTGAGATCAATTGAGTGTGCTATCTCTATGATATAATAATAATAATAATAATAATAGACAGTTCATATTGATTGCCTGAGCTGACAGCATATCAAGGTCAACATATTAATGGTTCTTACATCAATAGAAAACCGGGCATAACTCACAAATTTAGTACACGTGATGATGTCGCTTGAAGCTACGTCGGTATTTTCCCAAAGAGGAATGGATGATGCAGCAGAATGGCGCTAGGTATTTACCTCAGAAATTAAACCAAGGTTACCGAACCAGTAGGAGAACCAAGCAACACAACGTAAACATCACCTGCAGACAAATAATAACTACTCGCAACCCAACGTGTAAAAGGGGTTGTCAATCCCTTCCGGGTAGAGGCGCCCTAAGATGGGCAAACAGACATGAGAGAGTTGTAAATATTGATAGATCAAACGCCAAAATAAAATAAATTGCAGCAAGGTATTTTTGTATTTTTGGTTTAGTAGATCTGAAATTAAAAGGCAAATAAAATAGACCGCGAAGGCAAATAATATGAGAAAGAGACCCGGGGGCCGTAGGTTTCACTAGTGGCTTCTCTCGAGAAAAATAGCAAATGGTGGGTAAACAAATTACTGTTGGGAAATTAGAACTTCAAATACTCATGACGATGTCCAGGAAATGATCATTACATAGGCATCAGGTCCAAGATTAGTAGACCGACTCCTGCCTGCATCTACTACTATTAGTCCACACATTGACCGCTATCCAGCATGCATCTAGTGTATTAAGTTCATGGAGAAACAGAGTAATGCAATAAGAACGATGACATGATGTAGACAAGATCTATCTATGTAGAGATAGACCCCATCATTTTATCCTTAGTAGCAATGATACATACGCGTTGGTTCCCCATCTGTCACTGGGATCAAGCACCGTAAGATAGAACCCACTACAAAGCACCTCTTCCCATTGCAAGATAAATAGATCAAGTTGGCCAAACAAAACCCAAATATCGGAGAAGAAATATGAGGCTAAAAGAAATCATGCATATAAGAGATCAAAGAAATTCAAATACTTTCATGGATATAAAAAGATAGATCTGATCATAAACTCAAAATTCATCCGATCCCAACATACACACCGCAAAACGAGTTACATCATATGGACCTCCAAGAGACCATTGTATTGAGAATCAAACGAGAGAGAGGAAGCAATATAGCGACTAACTCGGACCCGAAGGTCTACAAAGAACTACTCACACATCATCGAAGAGGCACCAATGGAGGTGGTGAACCCCATCCGTGATGGTGTCTAGATTGGATCTGGTGGTTCTGGAATCTGTGGCGGCTGGAATTGATTTTCGTCGACTTCCCTAGGGCTTATGGAACATTGGGGTATTTATAGAGCAAAGAGGCGGTCCGGGGGCACCCGAGGTGGGCACAACCCACCAGGGCACGCCTGGGCCTCCTGGCGCGCCCTGGTGGGTTGTGCTCTCCTCGGAGTACCCCCTAGGTGCAGCCTTGGCCCATTAGGTGTCTTCTAGTCCATAAAAAATCTCCGTAAAGTTTCGTGGCATTTGGATTCCGTTTGGTATTGATTTTCTGTGATGTAAAAAACATGCAAAAAACAACAACTAGCACTTGGCACTATGTCAATAGGTTAGTACCAAAAAATGATATAAAATGATTATAAAACATCCAAGATTGATAATATAATAGCATGGAACAGTCAAAAATTATAGATACATTGGATACGTATCGGCATCCCCAAGCTTAACTCCTACTCGTCCTCGAGTAGGTAAGTGATAAAAACAGAATTTTTGATGTGGAATGTTGCCTATCATGTCATATCATATCTCTTTTCTTTATAGCATGGACATTTGGAATTTTATATTGTTCAAAGCAATAGTCTAGTTTTGACATGATAACTTAAATACTCAAGCATATCAACAAGAAACCTTGTCTTTGAAAATATCAATGCTAAAATAAGTTATGCCAAGCCCATAATGCTCAATCATTGATCCATTCATGAAACACACTCACATATTAACTACACCCAATGCTCAAGTGCGATCATAGTGCCTCTTAGTTGGTGCTTTTATAAGAGAAGATGGATACTCAAGTTCAAAATAAAAATTGCATAAAGTAAAAGAAAGGCCCTTCGCAGAGGGAAGTAGGGATTTGTAGAGGTGCTAGAGCTCAAAGCGAAAACTTAGAGATAAAAATTTTTTGGGAGGTGTATCCATCCCACCAACGAAAACGACTTAGATTTCCCAACACTTTCCATGCTAGATATATCATAAGTGGTTCCCAAACAGAAAATAAATTTTATTCCTTTTTCAACCATACATTCACTTCCCATGGCTAGTTGTATCCACGGTTGCCCTCCATACCAACACTTTCCAAGGAATTTATTATTTGACAACATAAAGTAAATTTATTTTTCATTTCGGGACTGGGCATCCTTAATACCTTTGCCTTACTCTCGTGCAATGATAAGTGAATAAAAACTCATCGTGAGAATAACACATCTAGCATGGAAAATATTAGCCACCCCTCACCGCTCCGTGAGAGAAACGAACACACAAAAGAGAAGTTTATTTTGAAAATTAGAGATGGCACATACAAATTTGCTTAGAACGACAAAGGAATACTGCATATAGGTAGATATAGTGGACTCATGTGGAAAAACTAGTTTAAACGTTTTTGGATGCACAAGCAGTGATCATACTTAGTGCAAAATGAAGGCTAGCAATAGATTGAGAAGCGACCAACCAAGAAACGAATAATCTCGTAAGCAAGCATTAAGCATAATTAACAACGAATAATGCACCACAAGTAGGATATAATTTCATTGCATAATTATTGATTTTCGTGCTTGCATAGGGAATCACAAACCTTAACACCAATATTCTTACTAAAGCATAATTACTCATCAACATAACTCACATATCACATCATCATATCTCAAAACTATTACTAAGAATCAACTTTATTTTGTCCAATGATCTTCATGAAAGTTTTTAGTGTATCCTTCTTGGATATCTATCACTTTGGAACTAATTTTCATATGTTGCTTTTGATAAGCTCAAACAAATATAAGTGAAGATCATGAGCATAATTTTAATTTCTCTCAAATTAATTTAAGTGAAGCAAGAGAGAATTTCTTGAAATTTTTACTAACTCTCAAATAAATATAAGTGAAGCAAGAGAGCATTTTTTCAAAAATACTACAACACACCGTCCTCAAAAAGATATAAGTGAAGCTCTAGAGCAAGTCCATAGCTCATAAAAATTTAAGTGAAGCATAGACAACAATTCTAACAAGTCATGACATAATTTTGGCTCTATCAAATTGGTGAGTCCAGCAAAGAATCAAGACTTAAAACACAAAAATAAAACAAGCAAAGATTCATATCATACAAGACTCTCCAAGCAAAACACATAGTATGTGATGAATAAAAATATAGCTTCGAGTAAAATACCGATGGTCGTTAGAAGAAAGAAGGGATGCCACTCGGGGGCATCCCCAAGCTTAGTTGCTTGCTCTCTTTTGGATAATAGCGGGGGATGCCGGGGCATCCCCAAGCTTAGGCTCTTCTTACTCCTTATTCCTTCATCCATCGTAAGATAACCCAAAACTTGAAAACTTCAATCACACAAAACTCAACAAAACCTTCGTGAGATCCGTTAGTATAAGAAAATAAATCACTACTATAAGTGTTGTATCAAACCAATTCATATTTTGTTCTTGCATTATATCTACCGTATTCCAACTTTTCTATGGCAAAAAATCACCAAAGAAAACCATAGGGCCGTCAAAACAAGCACACAACGCAAAGAAAACAGAATCTGTCAAAAACTGAATGGTCTGTAGCAATCTGAGTTTTTCGAATACTTCTATAACTCCAAAAATTCTGAAAAATTAGGAAGGCCTGAGAAATTTGTATAATGATCTACTGAAAAAGGAATGGGTATTTTATCGCTCTCTGGTTAGAAATGAGAATTGTTTTTGTGAGCGCAAAAGTTTCTGTTTTTTCAGCAAGATCAAACAACTATCAACCAAGAAGATCCTAAAGGCTTTACTTGCCACAAACACTAATTAAAACACACAAAAACACAATAATAACAGTATCATAATTGTGCTAACACTCAATAACAGGAAGCAAAAAGCAAAAATAATTTTTGTTCATTGGGTTGCCTCCCAACAAGCGCTATAGTTTTACGCCCTTAGCTAGGCATAAAGCAAGGATCTAAGTTTTGTCATCTTTGGTTCGAGATCCATAAGATGCCCTCATGATTGATTCATATGGTGGCCCAATTCTTGTTCTAGGTAAGTATTCGATACCCTTCCTCAAAGGAAATTGGAACTTAATATTTCCTTCTTTCATATCAATCACGACACCAATAGTGCGTAAAAACGGTCTACCAAGAATAATTGGACAAGGCGGATTGCAATCAATATCAAGAACAATAAATTCTATGGGCACATAATTCCTATTTGCAAGAATAAGAACATCATTAATTCTTCCCATAAGCTTTTTAAGTAGAATCCCTCAAGTGCAAGTTTAAAGAACATGATTCAATATCGGTAAGACCAAGCACATTACATAAAGATTTTGGAATAGTAGAAACACTAGCACCCAATTTACACAAAGCAAAACAATCATAATTTTTAATCTTGGCTTTGATAGTAGGTTCCCATTCATCATGCAATTTTCTAGGAATTGAAACTTCCAATTCCAATTTTTATTCTAGAGCTTTCATCATAGCATCAACAATATGTTTAGTAAAGCTTTACTTTGTTCATAAGCATGGGGTGAATTAATCATGGATTGCATCAAAGAAATATAATCAATCAAAGAGAAACTATCATAATTAAAGTCTTTTTAATCCAAAAGAGTGGGCACATCACTAGTTAAAGTTTTGACCTCTTCAAACCACTTTTATCAATTTTCTCAACAAGATTTTCACCCTCCGAAATATGGGGACGCCTTCTAGCTAAAGTTGACTCTTATCCCGGCCCTTTTTCATCAATCTTAATATTACTAAACAAGGAATCAATAGAAGAAACACCAATCATTTTAAGGTCTTCATCACTTTTGCGAAAGTAATCACTAGAAAACATTTTTTCTAAAAATTCTATTTTAGCTCTAAGCATAGCGGTTCTTTTCTTACTTTCATCCATAGAAACATAAAGAGCTTTAATTGATTCATCAACCTTAGGAACAAAAAATTTCATCTTGAGATTTTCCACATCATGAGAAATTCTATCAACACTTCTAGACAAATCATCATTCTTATTCAACTTTTCTTCTATGGAAGTGTTGAAAACTTTTTGCCTGTTGATAAATTCTTTAATATTATTCTCATGATCAGAGGTGTTCCTATTATTATTATAAGGAGGATTTCCATAGGAATTACCATAATTATTAGAGGAATTACTAGGAAAAGGCCTAGGATTAAAATTACCTCTATAAGCATTGTTGTTGAAATTATTCCGAGAGATAAAATTCACATCTACGGCATCACTATTTTGCTCAATCAAAGTAGACAAAGGCATATCATTGAAATCAATAGGAGAACTTCTACTAGCAACCAATTTCATAAGAGCATCAACTTCTTCACTCAAAGAAGAAATTTCTTCAACTGGATTAACTTTTTTACTAGTAGGAGCTCTTTCGGTATGCCATTGTGAATAATTTGCCATGATATTATTAAGCAATTTGGTGGATTCACCCAAAGTAATTTCCATAAAAGTACCACCTGCGGGGGAATCTAAAAGATTACGAGAAACAAAATTCAATCCCGCATAAAATTTGCGTATGATCATCCAAAGATTTAACCCATGAGTTAGGCAATTCCTTAGCATCATTTTCATCCTTTCCCAAGATTGTGCAACATGCTGCTACCTCTTGAGCATGCGTTGGTTTTCCCTTGAATAGGAAAGGGTGATGCAGCAAAGTAGCGTAATTATTTCCCTCGGTTTTGAGAACCAAGGTATCAATCTAGTAGGAGACAACGGTCAAGTCACCTAGTACCTGCACAAACAATCAAGAACCTTGCAACCAATGCGATAAAGGGGTTGTCAATCCATTCACGGCCACTTGCAAAAGTGAGATCTGATAAAGATGATAAGATAAATATTTTTGATATTTTTATTGTATAGATTGGAAAGTAAAGATTGCAAAAATAATAAAACGAGATGCGATGTAAATAAAAGAGATGCAATATGATAAGAAAGAGGCCCGGGGCCATAGGTTTCACTAGTGGCTTCTCTCGAGATAGCATAAATTACCGTGGGTGAACAAATTACTGCTGAGCAATTGATAAAAGAGCGCATAGTTATGAGAATATCTAGGCAATGATTATGATTATAGGCATCACGTCCGTGTCAAGTAGATCGAAACGATTCTACATCTACTACTATTACTCCACACATTGACCACTATCCAGCATGCATCTAGAGTATTAAGTTCATAAGAACAGAGTAACGCATTAGGCAAGATGACATGATGTAGAGGGATAAACTCAAGCAATATGATATACATCCCATCTTTTTAAACTCGATGGAAACAATACAATACGTGCCTTGCTGCCCCTATTGTCACTGGGAAAGGACACCGCAAGATTGAACCCAAAGTTAAGCACTTCTCTCATTGCACGAAAGATCAATCTAGTAGGCCAAACTAAACCGATAATTCGAAGAGACTTGCAAAGATGAAAAATCATGCATATAAGAATTCAGAGAAGAAGCAAATAATATTCATAGATAATCTTGATCATAAATCCACAATTCATCGTATCTCGGCAAACACACCGCAAAAGAGTATTGCATCGAATAGATCTCCAAGAACATCAAGGAGAACTTTGTATTGAGAATCAAAGAGAGGGAAGAAGCCATCTCACTAATAACTATGGACCCGAAGGTCTGTGGTAAACTACTCACGCTTCATCGGAGAGGCTATGGTGTTTATGTAGAAGCCGTTCGTGATCGATTCCCCCTCCGGCAGATCGCCGGAAAAGGCCCCATATGGGATCTCACAGTTACGGAAGGTTGCGGCAATGGAAAAGTGGTTTTGTGGCTCTCCTGGATGTTTTTAGCGCACAAGAGTATATATAGGCGAAAGAAGTATGCCGGTGGAACTCCATGGGGCCCACGAGGGTGGGGAGCGCGCCTACCCCCCTGGGCGCGCACTCTAGCCTCGTGTCCGCCACGCGGACTTCCATCCTTCCACTCCAAGTCTCCTGGATTGCGTTTGTTCCAAGAAAGATCCTCGCGAAGGTTTTGTTCCGTTTGGATTCCATTTGATATTCCTTTTCTACGAAACTCTAAAATAGGCAAAAAAACAGAAACTGGCACTAGGCCTTCGGTTAATAGGTTAGTCCCAAAAATAATATAAAAGAGCATATTAAAGCCCATTAAACATCCAAAACAAATAATATAATAGCAGGGAACAATTTAAAATTATAGATACGTTGGGGACGTATCACATGCTCATGTTCAAGTTGCTTGAAATTCATGATCTGGGTTCTAAGGGAAATAGTTTTTGCGGGCGGAAAATACTTAGTGATAAAAGCATTTTTGCACTTATTCCAAGAATCGATACTATTGCGAGGCAAAGAAGAGAACCATTTTTTTGCAGAATCATGCAAAGAAAATGGAAATAATTTCATCTTCATGACATCATGGTCCACATATTTTTTCTTTTGCATATCACATAATTCCACGAAGGTATTGAGATGGGAAGCGACATCCTCATTAGGAGTACCAGAAAATTGATCTTTCATAACAAGATTCAGAAAGCAGTATTAATATCACAAGTCTCCGCACTAGTGGCAGGAGGAGCAAGCGGAGTGCCAATAAAATCATTGTTTTTGGTATTTGAGAAATCACACAACCTGGTGTTCTCTTGAGTCATGATGACTACACAACAAGATTGGACTCAAAAACAGATCCGGCAAGAAAACGGTGAATGAAAAAGAGGGGCGAATAAAAACGACAACTTTTTGTGCAGTGGGGGAGAGCAAAATGAGAGGCAACTGACAAATAATGTAAATTGCGAGGAGACGACATTTGTGATAAGGAACCTGGTATATATTGAAGATCCTCCCCGGCAACGGCGCCAGAAATTCCTTTTGATGTTGCTTGAAGCTAAGTCGGTATTTCCCCAAAGAGGAAGGCATGATGCAGCACAACGGCGGTAGGTATTTCCCTCAGAAATGAAACCAAGGTTATCGAACTAGTAAAGAACCAAGCAACACAACATAAACAACACCTGCACACAAATAACAACTACTCGCAACCCAACATGTAAAAGGGGTTGTCAATCCCTTCGGGTAGTGGCACCCTAAGATGGGCAAACGGATGTGAGAGAGTTGTAAATATTGATAGATCGAACGCCAATATAAAATAAATTGCAGCAAGGTAATTTTGTATTTTTGGTTTAGTAGATATGAAAATAAAAGGCAAATAAAATAGATTGTGAAGGCAAATAATATGATAAAGAGACCTGGGGGCCGTAGGTTTCACTAGTGGCGTCTCTCGAGAAAAATAGAAAATGGTGGGTAAACAAATTACTGTTGGGCAATTGATAGAATTTCAAATACTCATGACGATATCCAGGCAATGATCATTACATAGGCATCACGTCCAAGATTAGTAGACCGACTCCTGCCTGCATCTACTACTATTACTCCACACATCGACCGCTATCCAGCCTGCATCTAGTGTATTAAGTTCATGGAGAAACGGAGTAATGCAATAAAAACGATGACATAATGTAGACAAGATCTGTCTATGTAGAGATAAACCCCACCGTTTTATCCTTAGTAGCAACGATACATACGTGGCAGTTCCCCTTCTGTCACTGGGATCAAGCACCCTAAGATCGAACCCACTACAAAGCATCTCTTCCCATTGCAAGATAAATAGATCAAGTTGGCCAAACAAAACCTAAATATCGGAGAAGAAATACGAGGCTATAAGCAGTCATTCATATAAGAGATCAAAGAAACTCAAATACTTTCATGGATATAAAAAGATAGATCTGATCATAAACTCAAAGTTCATCCGATCCCAACAAACACACCGCAAAAAGAGTTACATCATATGGATCTCCAAGAGACCATTGTATTGAGAATCAAATGAGAGAGAGGAAGCAATCTAGCTACTAACTACGGACCCGAAGGTGTACAAAGAACTACTCATGCATCATAAACTCAAAGTTCATCCGATCCCAACAAACACACCACAAAACAGGTTACATCATATGGATCTCCAAGAGACCATTGTATTGGGAATCAAACAAGAGAGAGAGGAAGCAATATAGCTACTAACTACGGACCCGAAGGTCTACAAAGAACTAGTCACGCATCATCGGAGAGGCACCAATGGAGGTGGTGAACCCCATCCATGATGGTGTTTATATTGGATCTGGTGGTTCTGGACTCTGCGGCGGCTGGAATTGATTTTCGTCGACTCCCCTAAGGTTTCTGGAATATTGGGGTATTTGTAGAGCAAAGAGGCGGTCCGGGGGACATCCGAGGTGGGCACAACCCACCAGGGCGCGCGTAGGCCTCCTGGCGTGCCCTGGTGGGTTGTTCTCTCCTCGGAGCACCCCCAGGCACAACCTTGGCCGATTAGGTGTCTTCTGGTCTATAAAAAATCACCGTAAAGTTTCGTGGCATTTGGACTCCGTTTGTTATTGATTTTTTGTGATGTAAAAAATATGGAAAAAGCAGCAACTGGCACTTGGCACTATGCCAATAGGTTAGTAGCAAAAAATGATATAAGATGACTATAAAATGATTATAAAACATCCAAGATTGATAATATAACAGCATGGAACAATCAAAAATTATAGATACGTTGGAGACGTATCACGCGACAGTTCTAAATTGAACGAATTAAGTTGCAGGGTAGGCATAAAGACTAGTCTTATGGCTTAATTCCCATGTACATGGGGGAAGTGGGATCATTACGTTGACCCTGAATGAACTTGGGTTTTCTGATGATTTTATGCTTGTTTGTTACACGGGTGGATGATCCCTTGGCTAGAAACTCAGCAAATTCATCGTACTCGTCCTCATCGGCAACATCCTCGACACCCAGTACCCTCCTCTTCCCATGCATCACTACATGGCAGTTCTTACGCAAGGGGTCTTCCGCAAAGAAAATCTGGGTAGCATCACTGACAGATTGAATGGGTTCACGTGATATGCCATCGTTGTCCTGTTAATAGAGGTCTTCCTGTAATCATCAACCTTTACATGACCAAGACGGATCCATGCCCACCTGAATAATGCCACCTTATCTTCCACATAGTCAAGCTCCCAAATCTCTCTGATGGTTCCATAGTATACCCTTTTATCGGCTTCATCTACAGTCATGCATTCTATTCAAATAGAGTTGTTTTGATATGAGGTCTTCTCATCACGTTCCTCAGTGTAGAACTTGTATCCATTTATGTCATATGCTTGGTACGTCAACTCCATAGGTGATGTCTTTTGTGCCAACCACGTAGCAATGTCATCGATGGATCCTTGTGCCAAACGATTCTTCAGCCGTTCGGCATTGTTCTTAGTGTCATCCTTCATCTCCACATCTGATGCAGGCACCATTGGTAAGAAACTTTGGCGTATCTCCACCAAGTGTTCTTCGGCATAAGCGCCGAGAATTGCGTTGTTAAGCAGTACCATCAAATGGGCACTCTCTGCCAATTCTTCGGTGCAGCCATTTGCGTGCCAGCAAGGACCGGGTTACCTTTCAGCCTCCCCTCGTGGCGAGAGAGGGGGAAACCTATAGGTCTTTGTTTCATATATTCGGTGCAAAACTCAACCACCTCCTCCGCGGTATAACCTTGTAGGATGCTTGCCTCTGGATGGTTTCGGTTCCGATAAAAGCGCTTCAGTATTCCCATGAACCGCTTGAAGGTATACATGTTGTGAAGAAACAGAGGACCACAATACTCTATCTTGTCGACATGGTGCACAGTGAGATGGACCATGACATCAAAGAATGATGGTGGGAAAAACACCTCTAGGTTGGACAATATTCTTGCAATATCATCTTTCATACGATCCAACTCTTTAGGATCTACAACTTTCTGCCATAATTGGTTGAAGAAATCACAGAGCTCAATGAGTGTGTTTCTTATATATTTTTCCATCATATTCCTGATGGCCACCGGGAGGATTTGTGTCAACATTACGTGGCAATCATGTGAGTTCATGTGTCCCAACTTCATTTTACCTGAGCTCACATCCACGAGATTTCTGATGTTTGCGGAGTAGGAAGAGGGTGTCTTAACTGACAACAAATAGTGAAGAACTGTGTTGCTTCTTTTGTACTGAAATTGTAACTCTGGCGAGCATTGATGAGTTTGTCATCATCTTCTGCTTCACTCTTGCATTTTGATTGATCAGCAAGCATATCGAGCCATGAACCGTCACCATCCTTTCTTTTACCTTTAATCTTGAGCAGAGTACCAAGGATGCTTTCATATATGTTCTTCTCTATGTGCATGACATCGATGCAGTGACGTACACGTAGAATCTCCTAGTAAGGTAATTTCCAGAACACAGATTTCTTCTTAAACACTTGACCCTTGGGTGTTTGTTGCACTGTCAAAGCGTGCTTCTTGCCAAGCAAAGCATTAATTTGTTTAGCCATGTTGTGGACCACATCCCCATCATAGGGTCTTGGGCCCACACCTACCTCTGCAGTACCATAAAATTCAGCTTTCATCTTTTGGAATGGGTGATTTATCCGTAAGAACCTACGATGACGCAAATACACGGTTTTGCGTGAGTTGGGAAGAAATTTGCTAGCTGTCCTATCCATGCATGTGACACACCCTACATCTCCCTTTGTTTTCTTCCCTGATGTGTTGCCTAATGCCATCATATCTTGAATGGTGTGCACCAGCATCGCATGTAGATCGAAAATCTCCTTTCTGTAAGCATCATAACATTTTACGGCAGGTGCATCTATCGACACTGTCAGCAGTTCTTCTACGAGTAGCTGAAAGTAAATGTCGATGTCATTTCCAGCTTGCTTTGGGCCTTGGATAATCATTGACATCATAATGTATTTTTTCTTCATACACAACCAAGGAGCTAGGTTATATACACTACTAGGAAAAGGCCTACTAATGGCGCACCTAATTTGGCCATTAATGGCGCATTAGTGGTGCGCTATTAGTGCCACGCCATTAGTATATTTTACTAATGGCGCACCACATGTGCGCCATTAGTATCTGGTATACTAATGGCGCACCTCAGATGCGCCATTAGTATATACAACAGTGCGCCATTAGTATGCCTCCGAGGGGGCCATGTATACCCAGGTGCTTTGGCATACTAATGGTGCACAACAACAAGATGCGCCATTAGTAACTTCGGCATACTAATGGCGCACTGTTTAATGATGCGCCATTAGTATCCTTTGGCATACTAATGGCGCACTGTGATGTGATGCGCCATTAGTATGAATATTAGGTTTTTTTTATTTTTTTATTTTCTGTTTTTTGCACAGGTTACAAAATGTATAATTGGACAAAATATAGACAGCACACATCAACAACAGATTCATCGAATACAATAGAAGATTAGTCTCTGAATACAATTCATCATAGTAGTCTCCGAATACAATTCATCATATTAGTCTCCGAATTGAAAAGACCGAAGAAAGATAGAACATTATATTACAAGTCTCGATACCGCGAGTAGCGAGTTTGTCTTCACATTACAAGTCGATATCGATCATCTAAACTACCATCACATAGAAGAGACCTGCGGTCATCACGATGAGCATCATCACGATGAAACTCGTCTTCATCCGGTTCCTCCAGCGCTCCCTCCCCTCTCCCGCTAGATAGCGGGCGTATCTAGATTCGGCCTCGGCCCTAGTGGTGTACCCTTTGTAACTGTTACCGCTGAATCGGTGAACCTGTCTCCGACACTCCTCCCAGTCGTCGTAGACTCCGGGAACCTTACCCTTGTACACGACATACGACGGCATCGCTATGCAGTAGCCAAACGAAACGTTAGTACCAATTCACAGACAATACATAAGCAATATATAAGTATGCAACAGAACGATCGGAAGAGAAAAGCAAGACATTAATAGCATCGATTACATCTAAGTTGAACGACTCTCGAAACCAAAGAGACATACTACAAGTTCATTAAAGTTTAATTACAACATGAGCCAATCGATGTTTCAGAACTAGACACGGCATCACTGCTTTCGACTCGACTAAAGGGACCGGAGCGTGGATGAAGCCGCCGTCTATCGTGGGAGTCATGAAATAACGGTCGTTGTCAGCCTCCATTTGTAGCATTGTGTCGATGTCACTGTTGGACGGTTGATTTCTGAGGTAGAACTGCCCCGAGGTACGAAGGACATCTTGATAGATGATTTCCGCAAACTCCGACTGGATGCAAAAGAATTCTTGTCTGATGTCCGCATCCTGGATTACCGACACGCTCGCGGCCCAATCTTTGAGTTTACTCAGTAGCAGAAGTTGATGATGGTCCCGTACGATCGCCCGCATGTGATGGATGGCGTAGTAGGCACCCTTCTGACCGCCAGGCGGCTGCTTGACGCAGCAGAACGTCGTATTGTGGGAGAACATGTGCTTGCCGTACTTACGAATAGGCCTGGTGAAGGTGCCTCCAGATTTGACGTAGCCGGGGAGAACATCATCAAGAACCTTCTTGACATTTGTGTAGTCTACGTTCGACTGACGGTCCGGGTCGAAATACGTGGCCATGGAATATTTGGGGCTTAGGAGGATGAGCGTGCAATGTGTGTCACTGCAGAAAACACGGAATGTTAAAAGAAAAACGATCGAAATCTAAGAATTCATATGTTACGGGGCGGTTGAGGGGAGGACTTACTCGGGAAAGTAAGGCACGAGGAAGTTATCCTTATCTTGGTTTGCCAGAATGACGCCTTCGAGGTAAGAACTTGCGACTTGCCGGTCCCCAGCGCTGCCCAAGATCTTGGCACGCATGTAGAAGGGGTCTACTATCACGATGTCCGGGGTCTTGTCGCGAATGATCCGCATCTCCATACTCAGCGAAAATAGCCGAACGAAGGTGTAGTGCAGCGGATGAAGGTTCAACATAGCGTGGATGTCATCAAACCGCAGGACGATCGTACCCCCGATGGAGTTATCCACAAAGCCCTTGCCCTCTGGCACCTTGGCCGCGAAAACCGGGTATGCCACATCCTTCTCTCCGAGACGCCGCTTCTCCAGAGAAAGAACACTGTCATGCAGACTCCGCATAGCACCGGTTGCAGCATCGAGCATATTTCTCGGTAGCATCGGCCTACCCGCCACATGCACCCTCCTCGAGATATCCTCAGGTGAAGGTGGCCCGTCCTGAGCACGGATCGTACTCGGTGCCGGCTGGCCCGCACCCTTGTTAGTCTTTCTTTTGCGTGCCTTCTTCTTCTCCTGTAATGGGACCGAGTTCTGCTCACAGACCGCCTTCTTGAGTGTGTTGGGGCTGATAATATTTCGCACCTCGCCTATCTGAGGCTCGGTGAAGTCGGCAGCTGGAGGCGTCTCCTGAGAGCTGAACGGCAGACGATGCCTGTTGCAACTTGGCTTCTCCGCGGTACCAGCTAGATCGCGCACATCTTTTGTTGGGTTGGGTTCTTGAGAAGGAGGCCCCATGAAGTCGCCACCGTACCCATGATCGGCAAAGTACTGATCGACGTTGGCAAATGTATCGTCGTCGTCGTTGTTTTGATCCTGTGCCATATGCATGTTTGGATCCAGTGGCATAGGGATGTCCGACACCGTTGCGGCGGTCTTGCCATGGGGCCGACTTGGCGCCGACACGACTGGCGGTGTTGTCTTTGGGGTGGTGTCCTCCGCCCCCAAACGAATCTGGCTCTTCGGCCAAAGCAGGGGCCAGCTCAGGCAGGCGCCGAGGGTCATCACGTCATCATCGTCGGCCCCGACGGGTCGAATCGGAGGTAACAACTCGTCGCAGCCTGGCAGCACCCGAACCAGTTGAACCCTAAACAAGTTGGGTGGCATCTGGGTACCGTGGAACAAGGGGTTGCCCGGTTGAAAGATTTTGCCCTTGGCAACATCGACCAACTCGTTGTTCACGAAGTGTAGGAGAGTGCACGGAACGTCAGCGGCGCCCTGCGAAAACATGTAGGGCGTTAGGGATGCCCAGTCAAAGGCAAGGAGATGAAGTCCTCGGCCGAGAGAGGCTTAATTAGTTACCGTGACGATGGCGTCGAGCTCGGCTAATGTCAAGGCACCGCCAACGGCGGGCGTGCAGTTGACGGAGGGGCCGCTTGCTGCAGAGGTGCCGGCCGGTGTACACCCAGGTGCATTAAGCTCCCGTGCCGGCGTCGGAGACACCAATGGCCCCGCCATCGCGTTCTGCGAGTTGCTGGCCGTGAAGCTAGGAATCGGGGGCGGCCCCTGTTGGCCGCCCGCAATCCACGCACTAATCCCCTGGATCAAGGTAGGCACAATGGCGGTGATCGTCCTTCCGAGTTGTTGTTCCACTTGCTCTTGGACAATCTCCGGAATCCACGCCACCTGTGCCCTGAGTTCTTGAACCTCGCGCGCCTGGCTTTCCGAGCTGGTCTTTTTCTCCTTTCGCCCACCAGTGTTATAGTATGACGACCATTTTGTCGACAAGCCTTTGCCGGCCACACGACCAGCTGACGTCGGCTTACTGAGCTTATCCTTGTTCTTCATTACATTCAACGCCCTATTTAGAGTGGTGTCCCAAGGGTTGCTCTTAGTCGACCCCGCGCTACTGCTTTCAGTCGCCTGCGGAAGGAATGTGAACCATTTAGAAATTTGGCTTCATTAATTAGAATGCAACCCTATGGAGCTAATAGGGGTGTATTCCTTACCAGAACAAGCTCAACCGCCCTGGTCTTCGGATCCGTGGTAAGCTCCTTTGTTTTCGGGTCCTTCTTGTACCGGGCCTTGACAAAGTTCCTGGTCTGCTTGTCACCGTATTTATTGAAGAGGGGTGGTAGGCCTTGCTCGGCATGGTCCGCCTCCTCCTTGTCCCATATAGGCTCCGCCACTCTATAACCGCCGGGACCGAGTGTGTGTTCCCCTAAGTTCAGCTCCCGCATTTCTTTCCCCCACTTACTTGATTCAGAGTTTGCGGTGCTCGAGCAATTGATCTTGAAGTCGTTGTAGTCATCTTCGGTGATCGAAGGATTTTTCTCCTTGATCTTCTCATAACTCTCACCTTTCTCGATCATTCTCTTCACATTGCTTTTCCAAGTAGACAGGGCCTTGCTCATCTTCGTGAGGGCAGCATTGTTCACTTTATTCCCTTTGAGGCTTGTGTTTTCAAATTCAGCGGGGAACTTGTATCGTTCGTGCAGCTTCGTGAAGAGGATGTTGCGCAAATTCCCTCGGTCAGGATGCCTCAGGTTCTCGGTGTTGATCGAGACGGTGCTCCGGAGAATGCACCCGAGCTGAAGCGAGTACCCCTTGACTATTCGTTCGGGCGCCGTTGGATTCCCGTCGGAGTCCACTTCAGCAACTTCCTCCTTGAGGGTGCGGAGCACGGTCGGGCGCCGGTCCTTCCGTTGCCTCTTCGGTTGGCTGCCATCTGTGCGTGCGCCGCCATCATCAGTGGTGGCATCCTCGGCGGCACCATCAGTGGTGGCATCAGTGGGGTCATCCTCGGCGGTACCATCAGTGGTCTCAGGATCGGTGGGGAAGGCGGCGTCCTCATACAAGTGAGGTTGTTCCTCCATCTCCTGGGACAGCTCCCAGAATGCCTTGACGCCCGAACCCCCGGCCTCATCGTTGTTGGCCATGTTTCTCTCTAAATAGGAACAAAGTTTGGTCAAAAAGTTGGTTATTGTCAAGGAACAAGATCATGGTCTCATCATTTAGGGTTTGTCGACACCGAGGCATCCTAAAAGCTAAGCTTTTATTATTGAGGGTTTTTCGACGCCGAGGCACCCTAAAAGCCTAAGCTTTCATCATTTCGGTTTTTATCGACACCGAGGCACCCTAAAAGCCATGCATTAGTCACAAGTACGCCGGGGCACTTGATCCTACTTAATTAACTGCTAAGATACCCCGGCCCATGCATTAGTCACAAGTACCCCATATGTCCTATTTTTAGCAAAGTCATGCTAAAATTCACGGAAAATTTTAGCATGACCTTTGTTGAAAATAGGACATATGGAGTACCCCAATTTGCCGGAACGGAAGTTAATCGACATTCCAGCAAACTCAAGGGCCTCTCGGGTGGACAAGGCAAAAAAGGCCTCCATCACAACATGGAAAATACATTGGCATGTGAAGAGGTGAAACAATATATGCATCTCCAAGCAGTATCATTCAACATTTTGGACAAACCACTACAAGCAATACTGGACCATTTCTCCCCCAATACATCATAGCAACATTATTTGGGTACCTATATGGTATTAACATGCCATTCTCTATCAACAGAAGTAGCACAAAATCATTCAAGTACCAGTGTGGGTTTTCAGGAAATATTGAGACGTCGCACTTCTGATCGACTCCCGAGGTACATTCTCAACTAGCATAGTTTGTTTACCTTCTATTCCTATGTGGTTCATTACTTGATTTCCTTTCAGCCTCAAAGTTTATGTTTGTCCTGGTCATATTATGCTTTTGGCAACCACTACAAATGTAAAAGATTTTTTGTGAACTTGGGAAGAAAAGAACCAACTTTCATCAAAGAAATAAAAATAAGATCATGAGCAGAATAGTTGTTAGGGTACTGTCATTTATAGGACCATTTAACATTGGCTAGGCATTTCTTGGCTGCAACAATCACTGAGTTTGAAATAGGTAGAATAGAATGTATTTTTCTCACTTGGGAAAGTAATCAGTTACAACAACTTCAATATTTTGTGTCTCTGAATATTTGCATAAATTCCTACCATCATCCATGAGCAGCACTACATAGCAGTTCACAGAGTAGAACATGAGGCAGTTAGCTACTGACAGAGCTTTTTGGCCAACACTCATAACACTGATCAACATTTCTCTAACTCAGACTACTTTACACTGATCAACTGTTCTAATGGAGGAGTGGAGGAACAGCTGAGGTGGCTACTCACATCTACTTCTGGTGGGTGCTGAGGTAGGACTTCTCGCAGTACTCGGAGGCGGAGTAGAGCTGCGGCCGCAGGTTCTTGAGCTCCTGCATCAAGCATGGCCACAACGCTCAGTTTATCTACCATAGACAGTTTAGCAGAAACAAAAGCAACACACACATGTCTATGAAGTATCTGAATTTTGCAACTTTATTGTGTCTGAAATAGCTTTACTCGATGGTGTACATGCAGATCTCAGTTTCAAACTGGAATAATTTACAAGCAGGTCTAGAGTACTGTCAAAATTCAGAATGGTGACTGAATTTAACTGACAAACACATATGACTGTGCCATTCTAAGGTTAAAAGGAAGACACGAAGAACTTAATTAGATAAAGCAGTGTCAGCTTTCCTAAGACAAGTATCAGCAAAGCATACACAAAAAGTATCCAAAGCAATAAGCACCAAAACATTACTACACACAAAATATCCAGTCTACTCACTGAAACCTTTGAACCTTTGAATCTCAAACTGTCCCAACTTGACAAGTCAAGGGAAACTCAGCATTCACAAATTAGTTCAATTAAAGGCATTAATGCCGGTGAAACTATGTACTGGTTCAAGGACCAAAGAACACACATGGTGTGGTGCCGTTGGTCGTAATGAACACCACCTACAATGTCAGAGCCTAATCTCCCCAACCACATTGGTTGCAAAGGGCCAAGGCACCACCAAGAGGCACCGACCCGAGGATCGGGAACTAAATTACCTCGCTGAAATCACTTCGAGACCACCCAAGAAGAAACGGAGAACTAATAAGAACCTAATGCGCTTTCCCCAACTAATAAAACCGATCAAGAAGCAGGAGCAGCGACACGACGGGGCGGCGGCGGCGAGCTCCTGCTCCTAACCCTAGGTCGCCGCCCCGTGGGGGCATGGGGATGAGCGGGGGAGAGAGGGAGGGAGGGACATAGACTAACCGTCGTCGATGAGCAGCAACCGCGCGGGGAGGCTCGCGCCGCCGTCGAGGAGCGTGTCCGACGAGGCTAGCCGCCGTCCGTCCATCCGTCGAGGAGCGCGGGGAGGCTCGCGCCGCCGTCCATCCGAGGAGGTCGCGGGCTCGAGGGAGAGAAAGGGGAGAGGGAGGCGGCGGGGGCGCGTGGGCGGCTGCGGCGCAGTGGGTCGGGGCAGCGACGGCGGCGGCGCGGTGAAGGGAGGGACGAGGGAAGGAGCGGCGTGGTGGATCGAGGGAGAGGGAACTGGCGAGGGGGAGAGGGAAGGGGGGATCGGGCGAAGGGGTATCCTATAGCAATGGCGCACCACCTCGTGGTGTGCCATTGGTAGTTTTTTTTCTTATAGCAATGGCACAATACTAATGGCGCACCACCCCTCGGTGCGCCATAAGTACATCCATACTAATGGCGCACCTCACCGTGGTGCGCCATTAGTATTTTTTTTTTGATTTCTGCTCGAGCCAATAGGTTATCTTCCACCTGACCTGATCCACACCAAGTTCCCTCTACTAGCTTGACTGGTCAGCAGCTAGTTCTCACACCAGGAGGTCCTGGGTTCGATTCCCAGGCTCCACAAATTTTTTATGCATTTAAAATGCTGTTTGATACTTATTTGTGTTTAAATATATTCAAACTTGTTTAAATCATAACAGTAATATTTTTTATAAGACAGTAATAATTTTTTTAAAAATATCATCAAACAGTAATGCCGGTGGAGCGGGGAGGGTGCGCGGGGTGCGGGGGATCGGCGGCGGCGGTTGAGTAGGGGAGGGGTGCGGGGGGTCGGCGGTGGCGGTTGAGTAGGGGAATCGAGGGTGCGGGGGGTCAGCGGCGGCGGCCGGTGGACCGGGGGGTGCTCGGCGGCGAGGGGGACCGGATCTGGCGAGGTGGGATAGCGATCGAGATGGAGGGGGATCGAGATCGAGTGTCCATGAAATTTAAAAATATTCATGATAGTTCAAAAAATGCCCATGAAATACAATCGAGAAATGAAGGCTACGATTTAAATACAATCGATCTTAGCTAGCTATCTGTTCACAATCTTCTTGCCCTTCTTTTTTGCAAATGGAGTTCTTCTATGGAACGGACGTCCTTTAGGTAGGGTGGTCCTGCTTCTTCTTGTGGTGTATGCTGCTACTTCATCATCATCGTCATGTTCGATCCTCGGGTCGCCGTACTTGTCGAAGTCTTGCTCATTGGCTACTCCATCCATTCCGATGATCTTCCTTTTGCCTCTCCTCACGACAACATGACTGGGCTTTGACGGGTCGGTAATGAAGAAGCATTGGTCCACTTGGGAAGCCAGTACCCATGGCTCATTTTTCGCGGTGACGTTTGCGCCCGCGGTCTTGGATTTGGCTTCGGGTATAACCATGGTGGTGAAATACCGGTCTTCTTTTAGGACGCTCTTGGCCCATCTAAAACGGAACATCGGGACCTTCTCTCCAGCGTAGCTCAGCTCCCAGATCTCCTCGATCCTTCCGTAGTATCTGTCCTTGTCGTTACCGGTGTAGGATTCCATCGTTACCCCGGAGTTCTGATAACCATCGCTCTTCATGTCCTTGGCCTCGGTGTAGAATGTGTAGCCGTTGATATCGTACGCCTCACAGGTCATCAGGTTGTGCTCGGCGCCCTGTGACAAGGCGAATATGAGTTGTTCTTCCACGGAAGAATCCTCATGTAAAGGGTACGACAGAAGCTTCTGCTTGAACCAATGCGTGAAACATGAGTTGTGCTCTTTGAGTATATCTCTGTCTGTCCTCTGTTGGCCTCGGTCATTGTATGTCTTCTTAATAAAGGTTTTGTGCTCTACCACCCAAGGATCGACCACGTCTCTGTGTTGTAGCGCGACTAGGTTTGCTCTTTCAAAGTCGGCGAGTCGACCCTCGAAGTCGACATGCATTTCGCGGCGACCCTCACGGTGACCCCATCCAGCAAGCCTGCCGAGGTGCCTGTTGATGGGCAGACCAACGGGGTTCTCGATGCCTAAATAATTCGTGCAGTAGGAGATGCACTCTTCGGTCAGAAAGCCCCTGGCTATGCTTCCCTCTGGATGTGACATGTTGCAAACGTATCCTTTGATGACACCATTCATCCTTTCGAACGACATCATGCTGTGCAGGAACGTCGGCCCGAGTTGGATGATATCGTCCATGATATGGACCAGCAGATGCACCATAACGTCGAAGAATGCGGGCAGGAAGTACATCTCAAGCTCGCATAGTATCACCACGATCTCTTCCTGTAGCCTTCTGAGTTGCCTCACACCAACAGACTTCCGAGAGATGACGTCGAAAAAGTTGCATAGGCCAAATAGGGTTTCACGGACGTGCGCGTCCATGATCCCACGGATTGCAACTGGAAGTATCTGCGTCATCAGCATGTGACAGTCGTGAGACTTCATCCCGCTGAACTTCAGCTTCGCTGGGTCTAGGTATCTGCTTATCTACCCCGCGTAACCGTAAGGAAGTTTTACTCCTATGAGGCAGGTGAAAAAATGCTCGATCTCCTCCTGACTTAGAGTGAAGCACGCGGGAGGGTAGTCATTTCCGGTCTTCTTGGCCTTTTTGCCTTTGCGACGACTTTCCGTGTCCTGCTTCGCCTCATCATCATCATCATCATATATAGCGTGAAGCTCCTGCCTGATGCCCATTGATTTCAAGTCTGCCCTTGCTTTCGGCCCATCTTTGGTCCTCTCTGGCATGTTGATCAGGGTACCAAGCAGACACTCGCACACGTTCTTCGTGATATGCATGACATCAAAGCTGTGAGGCACACGGTGGATCTTCCAGTATGGCAAGTCCCAGAAAACAGACCTCGTTTTCCATACCTTCAGCAGTGGCTCTGGCGCCTTTTGCTTCTTTCCCGGCAGTGGGCAGTCTTTCCAATTTTTCAACAGCTCGTCTATTTCCTCGCCGCTCCTCGTACGCGGGCATCCTCGGGGTTCGGTTTCACCTTCGAACAGATCCTTGCGTTTTCTCCACGGGTCATCATCGCTAAGCCACCTTCGATGTCCCATGAACACGGTTTTCGAAGACCCGGGATCTCTATCTAGCTGGCGATACGTTGTGTCATCCATGCACCTGACGCATCCAGAAAATCCGTGGACCACCTGCCCCGTGACATATCCATAACCGAGATAGTCGTGCACCGTCGTGAGCAGCGCGGCTCTCATAGGGAAATATTCTTTCTCTGCGGCGTCCCACGTATTGGCTGGCGTTTTCCACAGCGTGTCAAGCTCCTCTTTCAGCAGCCCTAGATACAGATTGATGTCGTTCCCTGGTTTTTTCGGTCCTTCAATTAGCATACTCATGTGAATGTACTTCCTCTTCATGCACAACCAGGGGGGAAGGTTGTACATCCACACAAACATAGACCAGGTGCTATGTGTGCTTCTCTGGCTGTCAAACGGATTGACTCCATCGGTGCTCGCGCCCAGCACGATGTTCCTTGGATCGTTCCCAAATTCTGGGTCTTCGAAGTTCAACGCTTGCCACTGGCTCGCATCCTTAGGGTGACTCAGCATCTTGTCTTTTTTATCTATCTCCGGATCATTTGCATCATCTTCTCGCTTCTTGTCCTCCCTATCCGCGTGCCAACGCAGGAGCTTTGCTACCTTAGGGTCCGCGAAATACCGCTGCAGACGAGGAGTGATCGGAAAGTACCACACCACTTTTCGAGGAGCTTTCTTCCTCTTCTTGTATCGAGTGACGCCGCACACCGGACATATGGTATACTCCGCGTGCTCGTCCCGATAAATGATGCAATTGTTCATGCACACATGGTATTTCACGTGCAGTAAATCCAGAGGACACACGATTTTCTTCGCCTCCTCCAAACTGGTCGGGCACTTGTTCCCCTTGGGAAGACGTTCGTGCCAGAATGACATGTTCTCGTCGAAGCATGCGTCGGTCATTTTGTGTTTTACCTTCATCTCCAGAGCCATGAGCGTTACTTTCAGGCGGGTATCCTCGGGCCTGCATCCTTCATACAATGGAGTAACCGCGTCTAACTCAAGTTGATCCATCTTGGCTTTCTCTCGGGTGGCAGCTCTTGCGTTATCCGTCTGCTTGAGAAGCAGCTCTTGAATATGAGGGTCCTGCACCCAGCCCATCGATGGTCCAGCGTCGTCTGCTCCGCCGGCATCATCATCTTCATGATCATGCCCGTCGTCTGCTCCGGCATCTTCCTCAACATCATGTCCTGCATCTTCTACATGATGACTGTGTACAGCATCACCGTCGTGATCATCTCCTGGGGATTCTTCGTCTTCTCGCCCGCCCGAGCCGCGGTGGTTGTCTTGCTGCCCTTCCTCATTTCTTGCCCGGCCCCCATGGACGACTTCGTAGTCATCTTCATCACCTTGCCACCGATAGACATCCATGAAACCACGCAAGAGCAGGTGGTCCCGCACCTGCCCGGATTCCGGGTCTGCAATAAGGCTCTTCAGTTTGCATCTTCGACACGGACATCTTATCTCCGTCTCGTTCTTTTGAAGCATCTCGGCCTTCGCGGACCTCAAAAACCTATTCACGATGCCTTCGGTCATCGTGCGGACCATGGTCGCCTGCGGGGTAGAGCAAAACGATATTTTAGAACCAAGAAAAAATTTGGCATGACTTCCCCTAAAAATAGGACAAAAAAGAATGCTTAATGCCAAAATTCTCGCCGAAACGGAAATGAATCAACATTCCGGCAAAATATTGGCAACTATCGCATTTCAAATACCGGTACACCTCCAAACACAAACACATATGCAATACCACAAACATATGCAACACCATGAACATACATAGATCTAGCTAGGCCATAAAAAGTGCATGTGCACATTGTTGTAGGGAGAAAAACATAAATATAGCTTCCCCCCTTACTTACCTATCAAAACAAGGTAATTTAACCACTTAAATTGAATGAATCTATGGTGGAAATGAGGTGAGAAAGAGGAGGCACCCGAGACAAGGAGGAGGTGGAGAGAATGAAGTGGGGAGAAAGTGAGTGTGGGTAGGAGAGGCTGTCCAAAATATCTTGTTGCTGCCCACTTACTAATGGCGCACCAACTCTAAATGCGCCATTAGTAATCCAGGTTACTAATGGCGCACCTTCTGGTGGTGCGCCATTAGTAGTTTTGCAAAAAAAACATACTAATGGCGCACTGTTCCACAGTGCGCCATTACTAGTTTAAACTAGTAATGGCGCACGGTCGAACAGTGCACCATTAGTAGTTTTGCAAAAAAAGGAATAAAAAATATAATAAAAAAAACAACATTAGTGGCGCACTTTCCGACAGGTGCGCCATTACTAGTTACAACTAGTAATGGCGCACTGTGTCTGGATGCGCCATTAGTATGTTTGGACAGGCGCACTAGTTCAAAAAAAAATTTGATACTAATGGCGCACCCTGGGCCAGGTGCGCCATTAGTAGTTTCAGCTCTAATGGCGTATCAGAAGGTGGTGCGCCATTAGTATATACTAATGGCGCACCGCTATTAGTATATACTAATGGCGCACCGCTTGTCTGGTGCGCCATTAGTGTCAATCCCATCTATAGCCCTTTTTCTAGTAGTGATATGCACAGAAGCACCGGCCATGTGCTGTGATTGGTGCTCATATCGCCAAAAGGATTCATCCTGTCAGTATACTCCTTGAGCCTTATACTTCTAGGATCCTTGACAAAGTCTTGAAACTTGTTGTCGATTAATTCTCACTGAGCCCCATCTTTCGGGTGCCGCATATACTTATCCGCAATTCGCTCATCATGATGCCACCGCAACCACTTTGCCTCTCAAGGGTTTGCAAACAAACGCCTCTACCTTGGAATTAAAGGTAAGTACCAAACAACCTTGAACGGGATTCCTGTCTTGATCTCGTCGTCCAATTTGTACTTGTCCTTTGCTCTCCTGCGTATCATGCATGCTTGCATGTGGGACATGCATGCAAATCTTTGTACTCACCATGGTACAATGTACAATCATTCACACAAGCGTGTATCTTCTATACTTCAAGTTCGAATGGGCAAACAATTTTCTTCGCTTCATTCGTGCTTCTGGGGAGCACATTATCTTCCGGAAGAATTTCTTTGAAAAGACCTAACATCTCTGTGAAGCCCTTGTATGATAGACCGTTTGCTGCTTTAAATTTGAGAAGCGCCAGGGTGGCACTCAATTTGGAATATTTCTTTTTGCAACCTGGATACAATTCTTTCTTGGAGTCCGCATCAATGGTTGGCAGATCCTTGTACCTAATCATATCCTTTTTGGGCCCTCAAAATCTGCAATCATAGCAGCAAAATCTGGCATATCAAGATCGTCGTCATCTGCGTCGACGTCTTGGTTTTCTAGTGGGTGTTTCGACTTTTCGGTGTTCCATTGGTACCTTGACGCCTCTGCCCCGATCTTAGATTCAACATCCATGTGACACTGATCGGGGTTTGGCATCTCGTAGCCATGGGTACCTTCATCCAGGAACTCCTCTTCACCGTGTCTGGGCCAACATGTATATCCATCCATGAATCCCCGGGAGACTAAGTGCCACTGGACATCTGCAACTTCAGCTAAACAACGTGTTGAATTGATTTTAAAAATGCATGAGTTAACTAAGGAAAACATTGAGCGTATGAATGCTAAATATAAATTGCTGGAGATAAGGGTAGAAAACATGTTGTGTTTGCACCTGGAGATCTTGTTTGGTTACATTTGCGTAAGGATAGATTTCTAATTTGCACAAATCAAAGCTAATGCCACGCGCTGATGGTCCTTTTAAGGTGTTAGAGAAAATAAATGATAATGCATATAAACTTGAGCTACCTATAGATTTTGGGGTTAGTCCCACTTTTAACATTGCAGATTTGAAGCCTTATTTGGGTGAGGAAGATGAGTTTCGGTCGAGGATGACTTCATATCAAGAAGGGGAGGATGATGAGGACATCAATACCATTGTTACACCCACAACCCCTACTGCTACATATACTGGACCAATTACTAGAGGTCACGCACGCCAAATAAATTATCAGGTAGTTTCGTTTCTTGGTAATGATTCTAATGTTCATGCGAATATGATGCTGCCCAAATTGGATACATTTGTTTTGCTTACAAATGAAGGGCCTGGCATGGATAAGAGGGATGAACATTGGAGCAAGACCAAGCATGGAGATGATGGCATGCGCAAGGGGAACAAGAACGGAGTTACAAGTGATGATTTCAGGACTTTCAAGCCACCATAAGGAGTGCATGAAACCTTGGATGAAATATACAAGATGCCACTTCATATATTTCATCTAGAGGCTATTCTAGGTGCTGCCTCACCTTATTATTGGGCCAGGCCCATGTAATTTCGAAATACTTAAGTATAGGATGTTTTTAGAGTCCGTATGTGTGGGGAAACAAGAGCTAGGGTTGGTTTTGGACCCCTCCTCCAAGGGCCACGAAATTCCCCCCTCTTCTTCCATATATACAACCCTTAGGGCGTCGTTTAGACTTTGGGTTTTGTTTATATTAAAAGTTTGCCATAGCTGCAACTTCGCGTACTTCGTTTGTGTTCAACGACCAGACCAAGACATCACAGAACCCCACCTTGATCAATAAAGCTTTCATTTTATATTCGCAATATCCAGATTGCAATCTCAGTTTCTTGCTTGTTCTTCATTTTGGTCACAGGAAATAGACCCTCGTGGCCAGGTTGATCATGCTCTGGCATGGTCAATAACCCTAGGAAGTTGGTTAAGCGATTGCTATGGCACGACGTCTTCGCACGTTCGTAGTCTGATCATCGAAGTCGACTCCCACAGAAAATGATAGCTATCTCATCAAAACATCGGGACACCTTCGCCTCTATCAGGACTTGAATCGTTGTCACAAAAGACTTGATCATCTTCATCTTTGTTCACGCACCGGTGCATGGCCACGTGCTCAAGGGCTTCCATTTCTTCTTCACTCACGGAGTCGTATATGCCATGATCGTTGAAGATCATGGTTCACTTGTTGGTGCATTCGAAGGACTTGTGTCCTCGGCCACCACATGTGAAGCACTTGATAGAACTTGTCTTGACGGGGTCATTTGGTGGCACCGAAGATGAGGAAGTCTTGGATTTGTAGGTGCTTGCCGGAGGACGAGTCGAGGAAGGCGTAACTTGCTTGGAACTTGACTTGTCGCCAGTACTTGGTGATGGTCTAGTTGAGGTAGGAGGTGTCGAAGTCGCGGGAGCTTGAGTGTAGGAGCCATAGGTCTTGGACGAGTACTTGGCATATTTGTAGTCATCTTGCACTTGTCGCTCGGCCTTGGTCACTTAATGAACTAGCTCGGGAAGGTTGGAGTATGGTTGGAAGTCGGCAATCCTCTTGATTGGGTGGTTGGCCGTTCAAGAAGCATGCCATAGTTTGCTCGTCATCTTCCTTGACATTGGCTCTTATCATGGCAACCTCCATTTCTTGGTAGTATTCTTCCACCGTCTTCGTGCCTTGCTTTAGGGGTTGCAACTTCTTGAAAAGATCACGGGTGTAGTGTGTAGGCATGAAGCGAGCTCTCATGACATCCTTCATTTCCGTCCAAGTTGTGATTGGTGGTTCGCCTCTTGTTTGTCGTTGCTCGATCACTTGTTCCCACCAAATGAAGATGTAGTCTTGAAACTCGAGGGAGGCCATGGCAGTCTTCTTTTCCTCGTCCTGGTTGTGAAGGCGGAATATCTTGTCCACCTTCAATGCCCATGATAGATATTCTTTGAGATCATTGCTTCCGAAGAACTTGGGCATGGTGAACTTGAGCTTCTCGTAGCAGAGTTCATCATAGTGGTGGTTTTGATATCGCTCTTGCCATGGAGGAAGGTCCTCAAATGCTTGTTCCTCATGATGTCGCCCTTGGCATGGAGGAGGGTCTTGAAGCACTTGTTCCACTTGGTATCGTTCTTGTCATGGAGGTTGACGAGGCATATGCGCTTGGTTGTGCCTTTCTTGTTGCTCTTCGCGTCAGGCAGCTTCTTCTTGTCACGTGATACGTCTCCAACGTATCTATAATTTTTCATTGTTCCATGTTGTTATATTATCAGTCTTGGACGTTTTATAATCATTTTATAGTCATTTTATATCATTTTTTTGGTACTAACCTATTGACATAGTGCCAAGTGACAGTTGCTGTTTTTTGCATGTTTTTACATCGCAGGTAATCAATACCAAACGGAGTCCAAACACAACGAAACATTTTGTGGATTTTTTTGGACGAGAAGACAACCAATGGGCCGAAGAAGCACCTGGGGCTGCTCCGAGGGGAGCACAACCCACCAGGGCGCGCCTGGAGGCCCAGGCAAGCCCTGGTGGGTTGTGCCCACCTCAGGTGCCCTCCGGACCGCCTCTTTACTCTATAAATACCCCAATATTCCAGAAAACCTAGGGGAGTCGACGAAAATCAATTCCAACCGTCGCAGAGTCCAGAACCACCAGATCCAATCTAGACACCATCACGGAGGGGTTCACCACTTCCATTGGTGCCTCTCCGATGATGTGTGAGTAGTTCTTTGTAGACCTTCGGGTCTGTAGTTAGTAGCTAGATAGCTTCCTCTCTCTCGTTTGATTCTCAATACAATGGTATCTTGGAGATCCATATGATGTAACTCTTTTGCAGTGTGTTTGTTGGGATCTGATGAACTTTGAGTCTATGATCAGATCTATCTTTTTATCCATGGAAGTTATTTGAGTCTTCTTTGATCTCTTATATGCATGATTGCTTATAGCCTCGTATCTCTTCTCGGATATTTGTGTTTTGTTTGGACAACTTGATCTATTTATCTTACAATGGGAAGAGGTGCTTTGTAGTGGGTTCGATCTTACGGTGCTTGATCCCAGTGACAGAAGGGGAACCGACACATATGTATCATTGCTACTAAGGATAAAACGATGGGGTCTATTTCTACAAAAATAGATCTTGTCTACATCATGTCATCATTCTTATTGCATTACTACGTTTCTCCATGAACGTAATACACTAGATGCATGTTGGATAGCGGTCGATGTGTGGAGTAATAGTAGTAGATGCAGGCAGGAGTCGGTCTACTAATCTTGGACGTGATGCCTATATAATGATCATTGCTTGGATATCATCATGATTATTTGAAGTTCTATAAATTGCCCAACAGTAATTCCTTTACCCACTGTTTGCTATTTTTGTCGAGAGAAGCCACTAGTGAAACCTACGACACCCGGATCTCTTTCTCATATTATTTGCCTTTGCGGTCTATTTTCCTTTCCTTTTATTTTTAGATCTATTAAACCCTAGAATACAAAAATACCTTGCTGCAATTTATTCTTATTTATTTTATTTGGCGTTCTATCTATCAAGCTACTACAATTTATTCACGTCCGTTTGCCAATTTTTGGCACCGTTACTCGAAAGGGATTGACAACCCCTTTAATACGTCGGGTTGCGAGTATTTGGTATTTGTGTGTAGGTGCCGTTTACGTGTTGTTGCTTGGTTCTCCTACTGGTCCGATAACCTTGGTTTCATCACTTAGAGAAATACCCACCATCGTTGTGTTGCATCATCCCTTCCTCTTTGGGGAAATACCGATGTAGCTTCAAGCCGCATCAAAAGGAATTTCTGGCGCCATTGCCAGGAAGGATCTTCAACATATACCAGGTTCCTAATCACAAATCTTATCTCCTCGCAATTTACATTATTTTCTATTTGCCTCTCGTTTCCTCTCCCCCACTTCACAAAAAATGACGTTTTATTCGCCCTCTTTTTCGTTCACCGTTTTCTTGATGGATCTGTTTTTATGTGCAATCTTGTCTGCCGTTATTATCATCATGGATAGTTCTTCCTCTATTGCGTACACTCCCGGGAACGAGGTTTTCAACTTTAAACAAAGGGGAGGAGAAAATTTAAAAGATGCTTGGTATACAATTTGCAATGCTCATAATAGATCTATCCGTAAGCAATCTACCGTTGTTCTTCTTTGTTGTTTTTATGTGGGCATCACCACTTGGTATAGATTCGTCCTTGATACGATTACCGGTGGAAATTTCTTGATGTGTCCCTCTCTTGATGCTTCCAATGCTATGGGAAATTTAGTGGATTCACCACCTCTTATGATTAATGAAACAACTTTGACTCTTGAGTATCTCATGGAAAGATTAGATGCTTGTAACGCCCCGAGACCGTTGTACCAGGTGTCCTCCAGTTATTCGCTGTTGTTGCCTTGTCATTCGCTTGCGTGTTGCATCTTACCATGTCATCATGTGCATTGCATCATCATGTTTTCAAAACTTGCATCCGTCCAGGTTCCCCCAGTTCCGTTCGTTGTCCGTTCTGAGCCCAGACACACTTGCATGCGCCCGCGGTACGTCTGAAATATTATTTTATAAGAGGACGGAGAATGTTCTCGGATTGGGTTGAAAGTTGGCGTGTGGTCTTATTATAGTGTAGATAGACCGCCTGTCAAGTTTCATCGCATTCGGAGTTCGTTTGATAGCCCAACCGTTAAACTATAGCGGCATTATAGCCGGGCACACGTCGGACGTTTTCCGTCTCCGGAAACAGTCGCCGGGCCTCTCTCTCTTCTCTTCTCTTCTCTCAGCTCGAGACCGTCTACACAGCCCACTACTCACCGCCAGGCCCTACCTAACCTCTCTCGTCAGCCCGCGACCCTTCTCGCGCGCGCGTCCGAAAGTTGTCCCGGACCCGACCCGGGCAGTCGTCACCATTGGGTTCGGATCATCCCCAAACATCTACAAAATATCTCCGTTTTTCTTTTTGGGCTCCCTAGCCTATTTTTCCCGACTGCCCAATTTTGATCAGAGGGACGAGTTAGCCCCTAACCTAAACTCATCTGATATAAATATCAGATGACACCCTAGCTATCCCATCCATTCGTCTAATCCTCCCAGCCGCCGCCACTCACTCTCCCTTGTTTTCTCGGGAGCTTGTCCCATCACCACTGATTCCCTCCTTCATCGGGATCCCCATCCCACCAACCACCACAGCCGAGCGCCTCCACCTTGCTTTTAGCACCGCCCAACCAGATCACAGCCAGCCTCTCTCCTTCCCTTGTTTGCAGCATCAGACCAACTGAAGCCGCACCCAATCCAGATCCTCTCCCGCCTCCGACCATCTCCCTGGATTCGCGCCTCCTCGCTTCCCCCATCCTTGGAGACGAGCCCCTCCCGAACCAAGGCGGCACCCCTGCCTCCTCCTGCACCCCTCTTCTCGCTCGTCCCCGAGCAAGTCGCTCGACCGGCCGGCCACAGGAGCACCACCACCAGTGACCAGCAGCCGCCCCAGGCCTCTCCCGTATCCCTCTGGTTCCCTTTCTCTACGCTCTCCATCTCTCTCCCTCTGACCTCCTGCTCTTCCTCTCTTGTCCTGGGCAGGAACAACGACGCCATGGCGCACGGAGCTCGAGTTCGTCCGGCACCACCGCCCAGAACCATCTCCCGGCACCGGATTCGCGCCCCGTCATCCATCCCAGCCGACCACACGCCGTCGGAGATCATCCGGAGCGCCAAGTCCACCGCAGCCGCTCCCCTGCATCTCGCCTCCGCCTCCCCTATTTCTGCGTGAACTCGAGGACGAGGGACGAGCCCGTGCCTCCTCGCCTCCCCGACTCGAAATGGCCTGATCCGGCCATCTCCAACGCCGTCCTCGACCGGATCCCCGTCGTCTGATGCCTCGCCAAGTCCCTGCAATCGCGCCGCTGTTTTACCTGTTGCTGTCACTGCTCTTCAGAGCGAGCAGTTTGGCCGCTCGCCTGTGCCTCGCGTTGAACCGTGCAGATGACGCAACCAAGCTCGAAGGAGGAGCTCGATGAAGATTGTGTTCTTTATGTTGTTCCGTTTTCCAGTTGATCAGTTGTGGAGCCCAGTTGGGGTCGATCGGGGATCTGTGTAGCATTTGGGGTAGTCTTCTTTTATTTTGGTTCCGTAGTCGGACCTTGATTGTATTTGGATGATGTAATGCTTTATTCATGTAATTGTGTGAAGTGGCGATTGTAAGCCAACTATGTATCTTTTTCCCCTATTGTATTACATGGGTTGTGTGAAGATTACCTCACTTGCGACATTGCTTTCAATGCGGTTATGCCTCTAAGTCGTGCTTCGACACGTGGGAGATATAGCCGCATCGAGGGCGTTACAAGTTGGTATCAGAGCCTTCCCCGACCTTAGGAGCCCCCTGCTTGATCGAATCGCTGGCGTTATTGAGTCTAGAAATGTTTTGAGTCATTTAGGAATTATATATATCAGAGAGTTAGGACTTATTTTTTACTCCTCAGTCCCTTCATCACTCTGGTGAGGCATCCTAACGTAGAGTTTTGACACTTCTCTTCTCAAATTTCACTAAAAAAAATTTTAGGATCACGCGGGTATCTTGGAATCGTTCCGATGGTTTTGTGATGAGAACATTGTTCTTGGTGCCTCCTGTCATTTAGGGGTTGTGGCAGTGTCCCGGGGAGTTGAGCTCCGAGGTGTTGTCGTCACAATTTTATCGTTGCAGTTCTGGAATACCTGAGTTTAGGTTCGCCGACATCAAAAATCTCTTTTATGCAGTTGTTGGTGAGATAACCTCGACGCCACCCAGTACTGGGGCGGGAGTTCGGGAGTATTGCCATAACTCGTATAACGGATGCTTTTCGAAGGTTGAGGTAAATGATTTCCGAAGGTTTCTTGGTTACGTGTTGAAGGATGGATACAGCTGGATGTAGGATTTGCTAGCTTTGGGTGAGATATTATGCTTCCCCTATATCCCCAACACCTGATTGCATAACCGGAAAATTTTGGGAGTTTATAAGCGGGAATTCAAGTAGCTCTTAGGATATCTTTTCGACAGATGTATGATATGAAATTGGGGTTCGACGTCTAGTGGTCCGCCTATTCACGGTTGGTTTTACAGTGGTCTCGTTGTGTCTTAAAGAGTCCTTGGCTATGCCGACTCGGGGACGCTTCGTATGTCATGCGCACTGCCTTGTACATGATGGTGCTGTATGATCGAGCCCGTGTAGGCCCCACCACGAAAACTTCGGATGAAATCTCTATCATATGTTTGTTCTGGCTTATTCTGCAAGCCAGTCCTTTGTTTTGGTTTGAGCTGTGGTATTCGAGTTGCTTCGAAGTCAAATGTTGATTCCATACCTCTTCTAAGCGGTATTCTCATATTTCTATGTGAATACTAATCCTTCTCGATCATCGAGTTTGTCATGTCAATCCTTGTCAACCGGCGTGTCTCTCTTCAAGTGGATCCAATCTTGTCAACATTCGCAAGATCTATTATTAGTTCTTCTCAACGGTGTTTGTTTCATCCGTCCCAAGTTGTTTTTGTTTTCCCCACCCTCCCAACCCTTTTTCCTTCAAGGATTCGGATTTCTTATTCAACTATCATGTTATTGATGTGAAGCCTCTCCATTCTTTTCCTTCAATATTCTTATTTGGTGAATATCAGGAAGATAGTAGCGGAGTTTCAAGTTCATCATTATTCGTTCTCTTTCTTCTCCGGTGGATTCAATTCAAGCTTTGGTATTGAGCATAGTCTTTTCTTTTGCCCAATGCTTTTCTTATGCCGGTACACCTCATAATCATTCCCCGCTTGCTATTCATTTGTTCCGGAGTGCTCAAGATATCCCGAAGATTATGTTTCCACTCTGCTTTCGTTCAAGCTCTTTTCGAGGTTGTTATCTCTTTAAGCCATTTAATTCTTACTGGTGCAATTTCCCCTTCAAGCAATCGTTCAATGATGTTTCTTTTGAGTGGGCCCTAACCCACAGGTCTTTTCCCAGGATCTTACCTGACTCTTCTTATTTTCCCGGAGATATCCTTAAAATTCTTTTGAAGTTTGACGTAAGTATGAATTGTCATCAGTCAATTGCCTTTCTCCAAGACCTTTCAAATTCTTTTCTTTGTTGTCTCAACCTCTTCGTTTTTTATTCTTCCGGAGTGTCTAAACGATTCATGGTGCTATTTCTCATCGTTATTCTCAGATTTTGAAGACCAAAGAAGAGTTTTCCCTCCATATTTTATCCGCTCTCTCAGAGATTCGTGATTCTAGCTTAATGCCATCCTCTCAAAAAAAAATTCGATTGTGAGAATTCTTTTCACCCATCTGGAGCATTTCATGAGTTGTTTTCCATTTCTTTTATCCGTAGGCCATCAATTCAGGTTATTCATCCTCAGCTTTCAATAGTTGTTCTTCAAATCTTACCGGTGCATCATTCAAGTGATCTCTAATTAGTTCGCCATCCCTTCGTTCTCATGGATCTAAATCCTCTCATGTATCTTCGTTCATTTGTCAATTCTTACCCGGTGATTCATCCCTTTATTTCATTCATCTCCAATTCTTGTGGTGGTTTGTTCAAGATTCTTCTTACCTTGTTATCATATCAATTCATTTGCTGTTTTCAATCCCGACCGGTGGTTCGTTGAAGACCTTCTCAAGTTTGTGCTATATCTCTTAATCCTTTCTACGAGAATGAGTAGTATGCCAAATCCGTTGCTTGTCATCAATTAAATTGGTGAAGGATACGCATAATATAATTCTTATTCTTGTTTCATCCAAGTGATAAATTCCTTCCTTCGGAGTTGTTCATCTTTTCTTTTCCCGGAGTTCCAAGTTCTCTCAATTACATCATCACGGAGTTTCATCTAAATCATTACAAGATTTCACCTTGTGTTTTCAACTTCTCTTTCCTTTCGTTTGATCATTCCTTTTGTTTATTGGAGTTCTTTATGAAGGTTCTACATGATGGATCATCAAGGATTTAATTCCTTCTCGAAGTGTTCATCGAGATTCTTTTCAGAGGAGCTCAAGCATTCTTCATATTGCTTTTTGAAGTGCAATTCTTTCTTCCATATCATTGGATGTGGTATTATGTCATTCTCGATAATTTGAGTTCATGTTTCATGATTCACATGTTGTCAAGGATGAGATATTTTAAATCCATCAATCTCGTCATTTGAGTTATCTTGGGTTATATTTCACCTAAAGCCTTCCCTAATGATTTTGCTATTAATGGTGATAATATATGATCCAAGTTCTTCATCTATCCTCCCGGTGAAATAATTTTCTCGCCTCCTTGGTCATACCAATCCAATTTTTTCCCGTGAGTGGCAGTTTGTCACCTCATAATTTGACATGTATTCCATAAGACCATATCAAGCTTATTCTTTTCGTTGTTGGTAATCCAACAACTCCATTCGAGAATATGTTGTAAGCGTGCTCTCCCAAGATTTTGTTTCCTCGTTCATTCCATTCCATTCTTACTTTTGTTCCGGAGGTATTGCGATGTTGCCCTCTTCAACCCATCTACTTGTTTTGTCAAGATCATTTTCCTTTCCTTTGCTTATCCATTTAACCGGAGTGCTGTCTAAAATCGTTCTTACCCCTTGTGCCATTCTTTCAATAGTTCCGGATGCAGTGTGTTGTTGATTTCATCAAGTATCTTCTCATCTTATCAAGTTCTTATTCAATTCTTTCCATTTGCAGTCGGAGTGCTGTCCAAATTATATCATTCTTTTCCCTTCTCTATATTGTTTCAACCGGAGTGTTATGTCTATCATTCCTCTTCTAGCCGAAGTCTTCATCCAAGTGCTTTCGTTTTGCCAAGCTCATATTCTTTACCTTTCTTTTCCAACCGGAGTGTTGTCGTAATTGATCCTTATCGTTCCTTGTGCATCTCGTTCTACCGGAGTGCTTGCATGTACTTCTTGTCCATTGCAATCCTTGTCTTTTGTCTTTCAACCTCCAAGGTTCTCGTAATGTGCCTTGTTCCTCTTTTACAACGGAGTGTTTCCAACTTTGTTCATCTCCGTTGTATTCTTTTCTCGAAGTTGCTCAACCTTTTCAAGGTTCTTTGGGCTCACTCATTCGTCAAAGAAGCAACTTAGTTTTACCTCTCCTCTTTCTCTTCCGTTTTTACCTCCGGTGCCATTCTAGATCTCGGGACGAGATCCTCTCGTAGTGGTGGAGTGTTGTAACGCCCCGAGACCGTTGTACCAGGTGTCCTCCAGTTATTTGCTGTTGTTGCCTTGTCATTCGCTTGCGTGTTGCATCTTACCATGTCATCATGTGCATTGCATCATCATGTTTTCAAAACTTGCATCCGTCCGGGTTCCCCCAGTTCCGTCCGTTGTCCGTTCTGAGCCCAGACACACTTGCACGCGCCCGCGGCACGTCCAAAATATTATTTTATAAGAGGCCAGAGAATGTTCTCGGATTGTGTTGAAAGTTGGCGTGTGGTCTTATTATAGTGTAGATAGACCGCCTGTCAAGTTTCATCGCATTCGGAGTTCGTTTGATAGCCCAACCGTTAAACTATAGCGGCATTATAGCCAGGCACACGTCGGACGTTTTCCGTCTCTGGAAACAGTCGCCGGGCCTCTCTCTCTTCTCTTCTCTCAGCTTGAGACCGTCTACACAGCCCACTACTCACCGCCAAGCCCTACCTAACCTCTCTCGTCAGCCCGCGACCCTTCTCGTACGCGCGTCCGAAAGTTGTCCCGGACCCGACCCGGGCAGTCGTCACCATTGGGTCCGGATCATCCCCAAACATCTACAAAATATCTCTGTTTTTCTTTTTGGGCTCCCTAGCCTATTTTTCCTGACTGCCCGATTTTGATCGGAGGGACGAGTTAGCCCCTAACCTAAACTCATCTGATATAAATATCAGATGAAACCCTAGCTATCCCATCCACTCGTCTAATCCTCCCAGCCGCCGCCACTCACTCTCTCTTGTTTTCTCGGGAGCTTGTCCCATCACCACTGATTCCCTCCTTCATCGGGATCCCCATCCCACCAACCACCACAGCCGAGCGCCTCCACCTTGCTTTTAGCGCCGCCCAACCAGATCACAGCCAGCCTCTCTCCTTCCCTTGTTTGCAGCATCAGACCAACCGAAGCCGCACCCAATCCAGATCCTCTCCCGCCTCCGACCATCTCCCTGGATTCGCGCCTCCTCGCTTCCCCCATCCTTGGAGATGAGCACCTCCCGAGCCAAGGCGGCACCCCTGCCTCCTCCCGCACCCCTCTGCTCGCTCGTCCCTGAGCAAGTCGCTTGACCAGCCGGCCACCGGAGCACCACCACCAATGACCAGGAGCCTCCCCAGGCCTCTCCCGTATCCCTCTGGTTCCCTTTCTCTACGCTCTCCATCTCCATCTCTCTCCCTTTGACCTCCTGCTCTTCCTCTCTTGTCCTGGGCAGGAACAACGACGCCATGGCGCCCGGAGCTCGAGTTCGTCCGGCACCACCGCCCAGAACCATCTCCCGGCACCGGATTCACGCCCCGTCATCCATCCCAGCCGACCACGCGCCGTCGGAGGTCATCCGGAGCGCCAAGTCCGCCACAACCGCTCCCCTACATCTCGCCTCCGCCTCCCCTGTTTCTGCGAGCACTCGAGGATGAGGGACGAGCCCGTGCCTCCTCGCCTCCCCGACTCGAACTGGCCTGATCCGGCCAGCTCCTACGCCGTCCTCGACCGGATCCCTGTCGTCTGACGCCTCGCCAAGTCCCTGCAATCGCGCCGCTGTTTTACCTGTTGCTGTCGCTGCTCTTCAGAGCGAGCAGTTTGCCTGCTCGCCTGTGCCTCGCGTTGAACCATGCAGATGACGCAACCAAGCTCAAAGGAGGAGCTCGATGAAGATTGTGTTCTTTATGTTGTTCCGTTTTCCAGTTGATCAGTAGTGGAGCCCAGTTGGGGTCGATCGGGGATCTGTGTAGCATTTGGGGTAGTCTTCTTTTATTTTGGTTCCGTAGTCGGACCTTGATTGTATTTGGATGATGTAATGCTTTATTCATGTAATTGTGTGAAGTGGCGATTGTAAGCCAACTATGTATCTTTTTCCCCTATTGTATTACATGGGTTGTGTGAAGATTACCTCACTTGCGACATTGCTTTCAATGCGGTTATGCCTCTAAGTCGTGCTTCGACACGTGGGAGATATAGCCGCATCGAGGGCGTTACAATGCTATTCAAAAGAAAATACTTACTGAAGAACATATTGAAAACTTGGATAAAAAGATGCAGAATTTTGCTACTAAAATTGGTTCAAAAGCGGGAGAAGTTTTTAAGTTGTTAAAAGAAAAGGGAACCGTAATTCATGAAAGAATTGAAGAAAGTCCGTCTCGGATTGATAAACTAGAAGAAATATTTAGTAATTTGAGCACGGCTTTTGCTTCCGCTAAAACTATTGAAAAAACTCCTGTAAAGATTGGAAATACTACTCAAGTGACTAAGAACAATGGTGCAACTTCTAGTAATAGTAAAGAGGATCTTAAGATGATTAGCATTCACCTGGATTTTATTAAAGTTATAAGAGATCCCTTTGGCAAGAATGAATTCTTTAAAATTATTCCTAGGTGTATTGTCATTGAAAATCTTTATGCTAAATCTTTGAAGAATTCTAAGTGTTTGATTGAAGAGTTGAACAAAGACGACAAAACTTAGGTCCTTGCTTTATGACTAGCTAAGGGCGTAAAACTATAGCGCTCGTTGGGAGGCAACCCAATGAATAAAATTTATTTTTTGCTTTTTGCTTTCTGTTCTTGAGTGTTAGAACAATTATGATACTGTTATGATTGTGTTTTCTATGTTTGAATTAGTGTTTGTGCCAAGTAAAGCCTTCAGAATCTTCTTGGGTGATAGTTGTTTGATCTTGCTGAAAAACAGAAACTTCTGCGCTCACGAAAACAATTCTCATTTCTAACCAGAGAGCGATAAAATACCAATTATTTCTGTAGAAGATTAATATACAAATTTTCCAGGCCGTCCTAATTTTTCAGAGTTTTTGGAGTTACAGAAGTAATCAAAATATCCGGATTTCTACAGACTATTCTGTTTTTGACAGATTCTGTTTTCTTTGCGCTGTGTGCTTGTTTTGATGATTCTATGGTTTTCTTTGATGAGTTTTTGCCATAGAAAAGTTGGAATACCGTAGATATAATGCAAGAACAAAATATGAATTGGTTTTCTATAGCACTTATAGTAGTGATTTGCTTTCTTATAGTAACGGATCTCACAAAGGTTTTCTTGAGTTTTGTGTGATTGAAGTTAGTTTTGGGTTATCTTACGATGGATGAAGGAATAAGGAGTAAGAAGGTCCTAGGCTTGGGAATGCCCCAGCACCCCAAGCTATTATCCAAAGAGAGCAAGCAACTAAGCTTGGGGATGCCCTGAGTGGCATCCCCTCTTTCTTCTAACGACCATCAGTATTTTACTCGAAGCTATATTTTTATTCATCACATACTATGTGTTTTGCTTGGAGCGTCTTGTATGCTATGAGTCTTTGCTTGTTTTATTTTGTGTTTTAAGTCTTGATCCCTTTCTAGAAACACCTATTTGAGAGAGCCAAAATTATTCCATGACTTGTTAGAATTGCTCTCTATGCTTCACTTAAATTTTTTATGAGCTATGGATTTGCTCTAGTGCTTCACTTATATCTTTTTGAGCATGGTGTGCTTTAGTATTTTTGAAGAAATGCTCTCTTGCTTCACTTAGATTTATTTGAGAGTTAGTAAAATTTTCAAGAAATTCTCTCTTACATCACTTAAATTAATTTGAGAGAAAGAAATTGTAACGCCCTCGATGCGGCTATATCTCCCACGTGTCGAAGCACGACTTAGAGGCATAACCGCATTGAAAGCAATGTCGCAAGTGAGGTAATCTTCACACAACCCATGTAATACATAAGGGGAAAGATACATAGTTGGCTTACAATCGCCACTTCACACAAATACATGAATAAAGCATTACATCAACCAGTTACAATCAAGGCCCGACTACGGAGCCAAAATAAAAGAAGAGCCCCAAATGCGACAAGGTCCCCAATCGACCCCAACTGGGCTCCACTACTGAACAACTAGAACGAAACAACACAAAGGACAAGATATTCATTGAGCTCCTCCTGAGCTTGGTTGCGTCATCTGCACGGACTCATCGGCACCTGCAAGCTGGTTTTGGAAGTATCTGTGAGTCACGGGGACTCAGCAATCTCGCACCCTCGCGATCAAGACTATTTAAGCTTATGGGTAAAGTAAGGGCATGAGGTGGAGCTGCAGCAAGCAACTAGCATATTTGGTGGCTAACATATACACAAAAGAGAGCGAGAAGAGAAGGCAAAGCACGACCGAGAAACTATGATCAAGAAGTGATCCTAGAACAACCTACGTCAAGCATAACTCCAACACCGTGTTCACTTCCCGGACCCCGCCGAGAAGAGACCATCACGGTAACACACGCGGTTGATGTATTTTAATTAAGGTCAACTACAGGTTTTCTACAACCGGACGTTAACAAATTCCCATCTGCCCATAACCGCGGGCACGGCTTTCAAAAGTTCAAATCCCTGCAGGGGTGTCCCAACTTAGCCCATCACAAGCTCTCACAGTCAACGAAGGATATTCCTTCTCCCAAGACATTCCGATCAGACTCGGTATCTCGGTTCTACAAGACAACTTCGACAATGATAAAACAAGTCCAGCAACACCGCCCGAATGTGCCGACAAATCCCGATAGGAGCTGCACATATCTCGTTCTCAGGGCACACTCAGATGAGACTAGCTATGAGTAAAACCAAACCTCAAGTTTCCCCGAGGTGGCCCCGCAGGCAGCTCAGTTTGGACCAACACTCAGAGGAGCACTGGCCCCGGGGGGGGGGGTTAAAATAAAGATGACCTTGAGTCCGCGAAACCCAAGGGAAAAAGGGGCTAGGTGGCGAATGGTAAAACCAATGTTGGGCATTGCTGGAGAAGTTTTATCCAAGGCGAACTGTCAAGGGGTTCCCATAATAGCCCAACGGCGTAAGGAACGCAAAATCCGGGAACATAACACCGATATGACGGAAACTAGGGCGGCAAGAGTGGAACAAAACACCAGGCATAAGGCCGAGCCTTCCACCCTTTACCAAGTATATAGATGCATTAATTAAATAAGATATATCGTGATATCCCAACAAGTAACCATGTTCCAACAAGGAACAACATCTCCATGTTCCAACAAGGAACAAACTTCAATCTTCACCTGCAACTAACAACGCTATAAGAGGGGCTGAGCAAAGCGGTAACATAGCCAAACAACGGTTTGCTAGGACAAGGTGGGTTAGAGGCTTGGTTCAACAATATAGGAGGCATGATAAGCAAGTGGTAGGTATCGCAGCATAGGCATAGCAAAAGAGCGAGCAACTAGCAAGCAAAGATAGAAGTGATTTCGAGGGTATGATCATCTTGCCTGAGATCCCGCAAGGAAGAAGAGCGAGTCCATGAAGAAGACAAACGGACGTAGACGGACGAGTCCTCACAAACGCGACGTTACCGGATTACCGAGAAGAAGTACACCGGAAAGAAAGCAAACAACATAGTAAACAATCATCACATAAGAATGGCACGATGCGCAAACAAGTATGAAGCATGTCCGGTTTAAAGAGGCATGGCATAAAATGCACAAACAATACTACAAATTAAGTGGAGCTCATTATGCAACGGAGTTACATATTGAAGAAAACACCACATGACTTATTTAGTTCTCTCTCGTTTATGTACCCAACAAGATTAAATGTTGTTAGCATGGCAAGAGGTGAAGCATGATGAAACTATCTAATCTAAGCAAGTTCAAATGAGGCCGGAACAACAAAACAACAAGTCCGGAAACTCCTCATATGCATATATTAGGTTTGGTACTGATCTGCCCTAAACCATATTTTATAGTTGTTAAACATGCAAAGATGATGCCACCATGATAAACTAGGCAAAATTCTACCCCATTTACATATAAAGATTATTAAATTCCGAGTTATGGTTAAATAGTTATGAATTAAGTCATTTTAGCATGGCATAGGGGCAAATTTAAACAAACATCATTTTAAACATTTTAAACATAGATGAAAGTTGCAAATTATTAAACTAGATGAAATTCTAGTCAAGTTTCATATGTAAAGTTTTTACGTGTGATGCATAGTTTGTGAGTTATTAAATGTATGAACATGAGGGTCTTTTCTATAAAACTATGCAATTCGGGATAAATGGACAAAATCGCAGATCCGGAAAAAAAACAGAGACGGGCCGAAACTGAGCGCTCACATTGGCCAGGCCTAGCCGAAGGAAAGCAAAGGGGCGCTGGGGAGGGGGTCTCTCCCCATGGGCCATGTCCCAGCAGAAGAGGTGAGGCTGGCAGGGGGGCGGATGCAGACCGAGGCGAGACCGGCCCAGGCGAATTCAACGCGCCTGGTTCCTTCGCTGCAGGGAAACAGGGGATCGAGCCCGTGCTCGAAAGGAGGAAGCTACGGCGCAAGGACGCGGTCAACGAAGACGTTCGAGGCAGAGGCGATGCAGGTGAGGTCCGACAGGGGCGCAGGTCTCCAGGACGGCGGATCTGGCCCGAAACTGGCTTGGACGGTGATTGGCAATGCAAGAAGACGAGGACGGCGGGGTTCAGAGGAGGAAGATGCCACCAAGTCTGTTCCAAGGTGCGGCGGCACTGGAGACAGGGGACTCGCGGCGGCGCGATGTAGATGAGCAGAGAGGACGGAGGCTCGGGAGGGATCCAGTGAGGCAGGGCCCCATGCGGCGGAGGGGTCCAGGACGGAGAGGTTGCCGAGAGGGATCAAATCCGACGGCCGGCACCTTGACTCGAAGAAGAGGACAGCCATGGCGTGGGATCTGCAGAAGAAACAATGGCTGTTTCAACAGAGCTTGAGGGGGAAGAGAAGAAGGAAACGAGGGGAGAAGGAGGAGGACGGGGATAGTGCTCAACTGCTGGTTCGGCAGCGCGGTCGTCAGAGTAGAGGCAGCAGCAAGAGGAGTTGATGCTTGTTGGAGGGGCTCGGGCCACGGAGGAGCTTCGCTCCTCTGGATCGAAGAGGGAGGAGGAGGCATCGGGTGAGGTGGAGTTGGATCGAGGGGAGGGGGCTGATAGGCTCGGCGCTGAAAACAAGGAAGTTGGCGGCGGGGATGGATTGGATAGATGGAAGGATGGGACATGATCCCTAATTCCTAGGGTTGCCCATAATATATAGCAAGCCGGATAGGTTTTGGGGGGGGTATAAGGTCCCTCCGATCGTAATCAGACGGACGGGAAAATAGCTTAGGTAGCCCAAATAAGAAAATGGAGATATTTTGTAGATGTTTGGGGATGATCCGGATCCAACGGTGACGACGGTCCAGGTCGGGTTCGGGACAACTTTCGGACACGCGCGCGAGGAGGGTCGCGGGCTGACGAGAGAGGTTAGGTTGGGACTGGCGAATTGTGAATAGCGGGTTGGTCTGAGAGAAGATGGGAGAGATGCAGCCCGGCAGGGTTTCCGGAGACCGAAAACGTCCGACGTTAGACCGGCTATACTGCCACTATAGTTATCCGTTGGGGCATCAAACGATCTCTGAATGCGATGAAACTTGACAGGTGGTCTATCTACACTAAGTATGACTGGCGATGAAACTTGCCTTGACTGCCGCTATAGTTATCCGTTTGGTCGCTTCTCAGTCTTTTGCTAGCCTTCATTTTGCACTAAGTATGATCACTACTTGTGCATCCAAAATGCTTTAAACCAGTTTTGCCACATGAGTCCACTATACCTACCTATATGTAGTATTGTTTTGTCATTCTAAGCAAATTTGTATGTGCCATCTCTAATATTCAAAATAAATTTATCTTTTGTGTGTTCGTACCGCTCGCGAGGCGGTGAGGGGTGGCTAATATTTTCCATGCTAGATGTGTTATTCTCAAGATGAGTGTTTATTCACTTGTCATTAGACGAGAGTAAGGCAAAGGTATTAGGGATGCCCAGTCCCAAAATGAAAAATGAACTTACTTTATGTTGTCAAATAATAAATTCCCTAGAAAGTATTGGAAAGGAAGGCACCCGTGGATACGGTTAGACATGGAAAGTGAAAGTATGGTGGAAAAAGGAATACACTTTAATTTCTGTTTGGGAATCGCCTATGATATATCTAGCATGGAAAGTGTTGGGAACTCTAATTCGTTTTCGTTGGTGGGAAAAGTATGCCTCTCAAAAATAATTTATCTCTCAATTTTTCGCTTTGAGCTCTGGCACCTCTACAAGTCCCTACTTCCCTCTACGAAGGGCCTTTCTTTTACTTTATGCATTTTTTATTTTTAAATTTGAGTCTCCATCTTCTCTTATAAAATCACCAACTAGGAGGCACTATGATTGTACTTCAGCATTGGGTGTAGTTAATACGCGAGTGTGTTTCATGAATGGATCAATGATTGAGCATGATGGGCTAGGGATAGCTTATTTCAGCGTTGGTATTTTGAAAGACATGGTTGCTTGTTGATATGCTTTAGTATTTAAGTTATTATGTCAAAAGTAGACTATTGCTTTGAACAATATAAAATTCCAAATGTCCATGCTATAAAGAAAAGAATATGAGATAACATGTTAGGTAGCATTCCACATCAAAAATTCTGCTTTTATCATTTACCTACTCGAGGACGAGGGGGAATTAAGCTTGGGGCAGCTGATACATCTCCAATGCATCTATAATTTTTGATTGTTCCATGCTGTTATATTATCAATCTTGGATGTTTTATAATCATTTTATAGTCATTTTATATCATTTTTGGTACTAACCCATTGACATAGTGCCAAGTGTCGGTTGCTATTTTTTGCATGTTTTTTACATCGGAGGTAATCAATACCAAACGAAGTCCAAATGCAACGAAACTTTTTGTGGATTTTTGTGAACCAGAAGACAACCAATGGGCCGAAGAAGCACCTGGGGGCTGCTCCGAGGAGAGCACAACCCACCAGGGCGCTCCTGGAGGCCCAGGCGTGCCCTGGTGTGTTGGGCCCACCTCGGGCGCCCCCGGACCGCCTCTTTACTCTATAAATACCCCAATATTCTAGAAACCCTAGGGGATTCAACGAAAATCAATTCCAGCCGCCACAGAGTCCAAAACCACCAGATCCAATATAGACACCATCACGGAGGGTTTCACCACTTCCATTGGTGCCTCTTCGATGATGCGTGAGTAGTTCTTTGTAGACCTCCGAGTCCATAGTTAGTAGCTAGATGGCTTCCTCTCTCTCGTTTGATTCTCAATACAATGGTCTCTTGGAGATCCATATGATGTAACTCTTTTGTGGTGTGTTTGTTGGGATCTAATGAACTTTGAGTTTATGATCAGATCTATCTTTTTATCCATGAAAGTTATTTGAGTCTTCTTTGATCTCTTATATGCATGATTGCTTATAGCCTCGTATTTCTTCTTTGATATTAGGGTTTTGTTTGGCCAACTTGATCTATTTGTCTTGCAATGGGAAGAGGTGCTTTGTAGTGGGTTCAATCCTATGGTGCTTGATCCCAGTGACAGAAGGGGAACCGACACGTATGTATCGTTGCTACTAAGGATAAAACGATGGGGTTTATTTATACATAAATAGATCTTGTCTACATCATGTCATCATTCTTATTGCATTACTACGTTTCTCCATGAACGTAATACACTAGATGCATGTTGGATAGCGGTCGATGTGTGGATTAATAGTAGTAGATGCAGGCAGGAGTCGGTCTACTAATCTTGGACGTGATGCCTATATAATGATAATTGCCTAGATATCGTCATGATTATTTGAAATTCTATCAATTGCCCAACAGTAATTTGTTTACCCACCGTTGGCTATTTTTCTCGAGAGAAGCCACTAGTCAAACCTACGGCCCTCGGGTCTCTTTCTCATTTTATTTGCCTTTGCGATCTATTTTCCTTTGCTTTTTTTCCATATCTATTAAACCCAAAAATACAAAAATATCTTGCTGCAATTTATTCTTATTTATTTTATTTGGCATTCGATCTATCAATCTACTACAATTTATTCACGTCCGTTTGCCAATTTCTGGCGCCGTTACCCGAAAGGGATTTACAACCCCTTTAATACGTCGGGTTGCGAGTATTTGTTATTTGTGTGCAGGTGTCGTTTACTTGTTGTTGCTTGGTTCTCCTACTAGTTCGGTAACCTTGGTTTCATCACTGAGGGAAATACCTACCGTCGCTGTGCTGCATCATCCCTTCCTCTTTGGGGGAAATACCGACGTAGCTTCAAGCCGCATCATCGTGCTTGATGAAGTGCTTCCTCTTGTTCCCGCACTTGGCGGTTGCGCTCGTCGACGGCTCTAATGGCCTCGCGGAGTGCGCATTGAGCTTCAAGTGCTTGTGCTTCACACTCAAGTGCTTGTGCTTCTCGACGCTCTTGTGCTTGTCAGAGTGCCTCATCGTCTTGAGGTGCTTGACGTTGCACTTGTGGAGGTATTTTCTCTTGCTCCATTGCTTCTTGCTCTTGTCGTCACGCCCTATCATGTGCTTGAACTTGAGCTTGTAAGCCATTGCCATGTAATGGATTTTATCGAGCTTGGTGACCTTGGGGATCATCACGTCAATGAAAGTGGGCTCGGGGAGGACTTGTATCATAAGAGGAGTAGTCCTGTAGCGACCAGACCTCAACGGTCCAATCTCTGTGCTCCCGTGTCATCCCTGGATCAGTAATGCTGACACCACACAGTACTTGAAGGATTTATAGCAGAGTAGCAATCACACACTTATTACATCGAGTGTCTCCAAAGATAACTTATTACAATAAAAATGGCTTAAGGCCATCTAATAACGATAACAGCGGAAGGCTTGGAAGATAAGTGAGTCCATCAACTCCAACGACATCACCGAGTATAGAACCACGACCTAAAACTCCTTAATCGTCGTCTGAAAAGTCTGCAACATTAACGTTGCATCCCGAAAACGGGTCAGCACATGGAATATGCTGGCAATGTAACACATAGAGAATAATGGAATGAAACAGCTATACTATATGCATATTTGGCTGGTGGAAAGCTCTATGGTTACAGTTTTGCGTAAAGCCAATTTATCCCTACTGCAAAGGAATAAATTTATTTAACTATTATGGTGGTTGTTAAACATTGAGAATGGTTGACAGCATTCTCAATCCCAATTAAACATCATCATTAAACAAACCCAACAAAATTAATCTTTAGAGTAACATGTTGAGATTCACATGATAATCCAGGTACTAGATACTCAAGATGTCCATAACCGGGGACATGGCTAACCATGATTAGTTTACACACTCAACAAAGGTTTGCGCACTTTTCCCCACAAGACTCGATCGCCTCCGTTTGGTTTCTCGCACTACACGGTGTTTGAGAAACGGATGACCGAGACATAGTCTTTCAGAAGCGCTAGCACCTTATGATGGGTAGAACGTACCACCTACATCCCCTACATCTGCTAGTCTACCACTGTAAGAGTCCCCACGACTTAGTCAACTATGCTAGAGCCCATAATAGCTTGTGGCTGCACACGGAAGTTTCTAGCATGAATAATCTCATGATCCATTTGAGCCTGAGTGGTGGTCCAAAAGAAAACAGGCAATCCTGGAATACCCAGGTACCTCAATCCACCCAGATGTGTGTTTAGGTTGCCACCTTAAGAAAACCATTAATTAACAAAGCTCACATCTGTCATGGATACACACACCCAATCCACGTGTACTAGCATAGCATAGCAATAATAAGCAAACGTAGAAGTAACTCCCAAAGGTTTGATAATTAGACAGGTAATAGGTACTACCTCAACTACTTCCCAAACCCACAATTTAATTAGATCCTAATCATGCAACGTGTAAGGATTGATCTAATGCAATAAAACTGGGTAGTAGGAGGTATGATCAAAGTGTTACTTGCCTTGCTGATGATCCGGGAAACCTAGCGATTCGAAGTAACAAGCGGCGCACTCCGGGTACTCTATCACAAACAAACAAGCACACAATAAGTACTCAACTAATGCACAGGTAAAACTCAAATAAGAGATTTAACCAGAAAGTTCAACTTAAGAACTCCGGTTGGCAAAAAGAATCGAATCGAACGAAGCAACGAAAGACAAACGGCAAAAGAAACAGGCTTCGTTTACTATTCTGGATCTAAGGCAATTTTTACAGAAGCAAAAACTTGTTTAAGTTGGTTAAATGGAAAGAGGGTTTCGAGACGAAACTCCAGGCGCTTGAATCGCCTGATTCCGATAAACGAGCGAAAAGGTAAACTAAAACGAAAATCGGATCAGGAATCGCGATCAGAAAATCACGGATTTAATCCGAGAAAAAGAAAAACGACGAACAGTTTAACGAACGAACGTTCGTTAACTGAATCTAAGCGAAGAACGCGTTCGTTAAAACGAACGAACGAGCGAACGCTCGCTAATTAGCCTAAACCGGGGAAAACCGATCTAAAGAAAAAACGAAAAAAAACCGACGAAAACCGAACGGTTTTTTCGGGAAAACCGGCGGCGGGATCGAGGTAAACCTCGGGCGGCGGGACGGCGGCGGTGGCGGGGTGCGGCGGGGCGGCGGCGGCGGGCGGCACCGGGCGCGGGCGGCGGCGTCGGGCGCTGCGGCGGGGTCCGGCGGGGCGGCGGCGGCGGTCGGCGTCGGGCGCGGCGGCGGCGGTGGGGTTCAAGGCGGGGCGGCTAGGGTTTCGGCCTGGGGTGGGCCGGCGGCTTATAAAGGCTGGGTCCGGGGAGTCCGGGCCTAGCACGGCCCGTAGGTCGGTTCGGACGTTTTTTTAAATAGTTACACTCAGAAAAAAACAAAAGGACTACTAAACGGACTCCAAAAATCCCAAAATAAATTTTCCCCGGCTTCTAAAATCAAGACGCACGGGATGAAAATTTATTGAGGGCCTAAATGCAATTTTGAAAAATGCGCATTTTTCCTAAATTCAAATAAAATAGCAAATAAAACCAAATAAAATCTTATTTGATTTTTTATTAAATCCTCAATATTTCTTTATTTTGGGAAAGTCATTTTATTCCCTCTCTCATATTTTTGTAATAGAAATAATTGAAGATAAAATAAATAAAATCAAATGATCCTATTTTCAAAATTTGAGACAACTCAAATATGAAAATAACGAAATCCCCAACTCTCTCTGAGGGTCCTTGAGTTGCGAAAAATTTCTAGGATCAACCAGAATGCAATAAATATGATATGCAATGATGATCTAGTGTATAACATTCCAAATTGAAAATTTGGGATGTTACAAACCTACCCCCCTTAAGATGAATCTCGCCCTCGAGATTCGGGTTGGCTAGAAAATAGGTGAGGGTGGTCCTTCAGCAAATCTTCCTCTCGTTCCGAGGTGGCTTCATCCTCTGTGTGGTGGCTCCACTGAACCTTGCAAAACTTGATAACCTTGTTGCGGGTGACTCGACTGGCATTCTCTAGAATCTTAACTGGTTTCTCCTCATAGGTCAAATCACTGTCCAACTGAATTGCTTCCAGTGGTACCGTATCTCTCAGTGGTATGTCGGCCATCTCTGCGTGGCACTTCTTCAACTGGGATACATGGAACACGTCGTGAACTCCTGACAATCCTTCGTGCAATTCCAACTTATAGGCAACTTCTCCCATACGCTCCAAAACTTGGTATGGGCCTACAAAACGTGGTGCTAACTTTCCCTTAACTCCAAAGCGCTTAACTTCTCCAAGTGGTGATACTCGAAGATAGACTCGGTCTCCGACTTCGTAAACTGTCTCCTTGCATTTAGAATCTGCATAACTCTTCTACCTGGATTGAGCTACCTTCATCCTGTCGCGAATTAATTCACTTCCTGTTCAGACTCCTTTATCAGATCCGGTCCAAACAACTGGCGATATCCAACTTCATCCCAGGACAATGGGGTCCTGCACCTCCTTCCGTACAAGGCTTCGAAAGGGGCCATCTTCAAACTGGATTGATAGCTGTTGTTGTAAGAGAACTCTGCATATGGCAAATTCTCATCCCAACTAGATCCATAATCTAGCACACAAGCTCTTAGCATATCCACCAAAATCTGATTTACTCTCTCGGTCTGTCCATCTGTCTGCGGGTGGAAAGCTGTGCTAAACTCCAGTCTGGTTCCCAAAGTCTCATGCAACTGATTCCAGAACTTTGAGGTAAACTAGGTTCCTCTATCCGATACAATGCTCCTTGGAACTCCATGCAGACATACGATCCTGGTCATGTATATCTTTGCCAACTTTGCACTGGTATAGGTAGTCTTCACTGGAATGAAATGAGCTACCTTTGTTAAACGATCGACTACAACCCATATCGAGTCATTGCCTGAACGTGTTCTGGGCAATCCTGTGATGAAATCCATGCCTAGCTTATCCCACTTCCATTCGGGTGTCGACAATGGTTGTAGCAATCCTGCTGGCTTCTGATGCTCTGCCTTCACTCTCTGACATACATCACAAACTGCTACATATTCTGCAATATCCTTCTTCATTCCGGTCCACCAGAAAATATCCTTCAAGTCCAAATACTTCTTGGTATTTCCTGGGTGAATCGAGTATGGTGAGTCATGGGCCTCTTGCAGAATTAGCTTCCTAATCTCTGGATAATTTGGTACATAGACACAGTCTTCAAACCATAAGGTATCGTGCTCATCCTCACGAAATCCCTTAGCTTTTCCTTTGTTCATTTTCTCCTTAATGGAAGCAATTTCCTTGTCAGTCCTTTGAGCTTCTCTGATCTTATCCATTAAAGTAGACTGAATCTCCAATGCTGCTACATAGCCTCTTGGAACTATTTCCAAACATAGCTCTCGAAGATTTTCGGCTAACTCCCCTAGTAAATCTCCCATCATTAGGGTGTTGACATGGCTCTTACGGCTTAATAGGTCAGCTACTACGTTAGCCTTTCCGGGGTGATAATGCAATTTCATATCATAATCCTTGATGAGCTCCAACCATCTCCTTTGTATGAGGTTCAACTCCTTCTGTGTGAAAATATACTTCAAACTCTTGTGATCCGTGTACACCTCGCAATGGTTTCCAATCAGAAAATGTCTCCAAGTCTTCAATGCATGCACTACGGCTGCTAACTCCAAATCATGCGTGGCATAATTCAACTCATGAGGCTTAAGCTGTCGTGAGGCATATGAAACAACTCTGCCTTCCTGCATAAGCACTGCTCCAAGTCCTCGTCGTGAAGCGTTGCAATAGACCTCATAATCCTTGGTCTGGTCCAGTAAAATCAACATGGGTGAGGTAACCAAATGTTTCTTCAACTCCTGAAAACTAGCCTCACATTCCTCTGTCCATATGAACTTGGTATCCTTCTTCAACAACTCAGTCATAGGCTTCGCAATCTTTGAGAAATTCTCAATAAACCTCCGGTAGTATCCCGCGAGTCCAAGAAAACTCCGGATCTCTCCCACGGTGGTTGGTGCTTCCCACTTGGTCACGGTATCAACTTTAGTGGGATCTACTGCTATACCTTCTCCGGATATAACGTGTCCGAGAAATCCAACTTCCTTCAACCAAAACTCACATTTGCTAAATTTGGCATATAATTGATGTTCTCTGAGCTTTCCAAGAACCAAACGCAAATGCTCCTTATGCTCCTCTTCATTTTTTGAGTAAACCAGGATATCATCAATGAACACTACGACGAACTTATCCAAGAACTCCATAAACACCTTGTTTATCATGTTCATAAAATATGCAGGTGCGTTAGTCAGACCAAATGACATAACGGTATACTCGTACATCCCATACCTGGTGGTAAAACCGTCTTGGGTATATCCTGTTCCCCAATCTTCAACTGGTGGTATCCTGATCGCAGATCGATCTTGGAAAATACCTTAGCTCCTTGCAATCGATCAAACAGATCATTGATCATCGGTAGGGGGTACTTATTTTTGATGGTTACTTCATTCAATCCTCGATAATCGACAACCATCCTTAACGATCCATCCTTCTTCTCCACTAGAAGTACCGGCGATCCCCAAGGCGATGAACTTGGGCGAATATATCCTTTATCCAGTAACTCCTTAATCTGCTTCTTAATTTCCACCAAATCCTTTGCAGGCATCCTATATGGTCTCTTTGATATTGGCCCTGTGCCTGGCAAAAGCTCAATCAAAAACTCAATATCTCTATCCGATGGCATGCCGGGCAACTCTTCTGGAAATACTTCGGGGAAATCCTTCACTACTGGTACTTCCTCCTGCACTACTCCGGTTAAACAATTTACTTGAGTCCTCTTTGGCACATGTCGGGATACATACTTGATTCTTCTCCCTTCTGGGGTGGTAAGTGAAATTGACTTACTGGCACATTCAATATTCCCTTCATACTTTGATAACCAATCCATGCCTAATATCACATCCAATCCTTGGGATTCCAATACTATTAGGTCTGAGGGAAAAACATAGTTACCAATCCTTAATGGTAACCGATCACACCATAGACTAGCCATATGTTCTGCTCCAGGTGAGGTTACTAACATGGGTGACCTAAGGGCTTGTGCTGGCAGTTTATACTTATCCACAAATCCCCTTGATATGTATGAATGCGATGCACCAGTATCGAAAAGAACAAGTGCAGTAAATGACTTAACCAAAAACTTACCGATTACTACATCCGGCTGCTCTTCAACCTCCTCCACGTTAACGTGGTTCACCTGTCCCCTGTTGAAAGGGTTCGGATTCTTCCCAGAGCTTCCATTGCCATTTCCATTCTGGGATTCAGGACATTCATTGGCATAATGTCGGTCTTCTGGCACTTAAAGCAAGTGACTTGGCTCAGGTCTTTCTTGGCTGGGGTTGATGGGTTGGTGCGGTTCTGGCCGTTGCTTCCTCCATTCCCATTACCATTCCTGGGGACATTGCGATTGTGCGAACTACCTCCTTCATGGGTATGTTGAAAATGTCCTCCTGGCCTAGGGGTAAATCGTGGCTTCTACTGAGCTCCTGAATTGTACTTTCCTTGTGCATACTTCCTCTTGCGATTCTCAATTTGCTGCTGCTTCCCTTCAATCATAAGAGCACAATCTACCAACTCCTGGTAGTTGTTGAAGGTTGCTACCATCAACTGCATGCTCAACTCATCATTCAGTCCTTCCAGAAACTTCTCCTGCTTAGCTGCATCCGTAGCAACGTCATCTGGGGCATAACGTGCTAGCTTACTACAGTCCTCCACATACTGGCCAACTGTCCATCCTCCTTGGCGCAAGTTGCGAAACTCTCGCTTCTTCATGGCCATAGCTCCTGCTGAAACATGGGCAGTATGAAAAGCCTGCTGAAACTGGTCCCATGTGATAGTATCGACAGGGAAAGTGGCTGTGAAATTCTCCCACCATGATGCTGCGGGTCCTTCAAGATGATGTGCGGCAAACTTCACCTTCTCCGCATCAGTGCATCCTGCTGTGGTCAACTCTCTAGCTGTCTTGCGGAGCCAATCATCTGCTACTATCAGCTCGGTGCTACTGGAAAACACCGGCGGATTCAGCCTAAGAAAACGGGCTAAGTGATCAACAGGTGGTGGTGGTGGTGGGTTGTTGTTGTTGTTCCCCTGGTTCTGATTCTGGACTAGTAACTGCATCAATGTGTTCTGCTGCTGGATCAACTGAGTGAGCTCCGATGGGAAGGTAAATCTGGGGTCACGTCTCGGAGGCATCTGAGGGTTTAGAAAAGGATGAGATTTAAGAATAGAGGGGGCCTAAAGATAAAACACTACCCATATGCACATGAGGCAAAAGCAAACAATTCACTTCATTCAATCAACCAAACAAGGGCATACAATCGATCTAACTATCGCAAAAGTGCTCGGGCTACTATATTTACATGGTAGACTACTACTACTGTTGGGGTGATCTACTAGAAATATTCTTCGGTTGCAGACTCCATGATATCTGCTCCAGCTTCATCAACATAGTCATCATCGCTATCATCTGGATCCGAGTCGGTGTTGTTGATGATGATGTAGTCTTCTGGGCGAATCTCCTTGGGTTCTTCGTCTTCTTCTACCGATGTAGGGTCTCCCATGAATATTCCAATTTTCTTGATCAGATCGTCATTCATTTCCACTAATACTTCAATTTCTTCTTCAAAATCTTCACGTGTAGCCTTGAGTTCTTCCTCAAGTTCCTTGATTCTTGTCCTTGCCTTCTTCAGGTCTATCATGTCGGCGCACATCTGGTTCTCCTGACGTCGAATGTGCTGGTTTAACTCCTCGATAAAAGCTGCAATTGATCTATCCTTTCTGGTGCTGATCATCTCCAAGTGCTCATCTCGGCGCCCACAAATCTGGTAGATAGTATCCTTGAGATCATTGCGGTAGACTTCTCCAATGCGTCCCATGGCGATGTGAGCTGCCATGCTCTTTCCTAGACTCCAGGTTGGTGCATCAAAAGAAAACTCTATGGGCTCAGTGACTGGCATGAACATCCTTCCTGGAACTTGAACTTGAATCATCCAGCGCTCTTCTTCAGGTAAGATGGCGTTGTAGGTTCCGGTGAAGCTTGGTACTCCTATGTTCAGGTATCTAGTGACTTCCTTCAAGTGACGTCCAAAGGGTGTATATTCATCCGCTTGAGTGAACTTGTTCCTTGCATCCGCCATCCTAAAAGAGTAGAAAAGATGAGAGGTCAGAAGAGAAGAGGTGAGTAGTGATCTAGGTCTTTAGCTTAGTGGTCGTGTCCTACAGTCAGCGTGTGCTCTGATACCATCTTGTAGCGACCAGACCTCAAACGGTCCAATCTCTGTGCTCCGGTGTCATCCCTGGATAGGTAATGCTGACACCACACAGTACTTGAAGGATTTATAGCAAAGTAGAAATCACACACTTATTACATCGAGTATCTCCAAAGATAACTTATTACAATAAAAATGGCTTAAGGCCATCTAATAACGATAATAGCGGAAGGCTTGGAAGATAAGTGAGTCCATCAACTCCAACGGCATCACTGAGTATAGAACCACAACCTAAAACTCCTTAATCGTCGTTAGAAAAGTCTGCAACATTAACGTTGCAGCCCGAAAACGGGTCAGCACATGGAATATGCTGGCAATGTAACACATAGAGAATAATGGAATGAAACAGCTATACTATATGCATATTTGGCTGGTGGAAAGCTCTATGGTTACAGTTTTGCGTAAAGCCAATTTTTCCCTACTGCAAAGGAATAAATTTATTTAACTATTATGGTGGTTGTTAAACATTGAGAATGGTTGACATCATTCTCAATCCCAATTAAACATCATCATTAAACAAACCCAACAAAATTAATCTTTAGAGTAACATGTTGAGATTCACATGATAATCCAGGTACTAGATACTCAATATGTCCATAACCGGGGACACGGCTAACCATGATTAGTTTAAACACTCTGCAGAGGTTTGCGCACTTTTCCCCACAAGACTCGATCGCCTCCGTTTGGTTTCTCACACTACACGGTGTTTGAGAAACGGATGACCGAGACATAATCTTTCAGAAGCGCTAACACCTTACGATGGGTAGACCGTACCACCTACATCCCCTACATCTGCTAGTCTACCACTGTAAGAGTTCGCACGACTTAGTCAACTATGCTAGAGCCCATAATAGCTTGTGGCTACACACGGAAGTTTCTCGCATGAATAATCTCATGATCCCTTTGAGCCTGGGTGGCGGTCCAAAAGAAAACAGGCAATCCTGGAATACCCAGGTACCTCAATCCACCCAGATGTGTGTTTAGGTTGCCACCTTAAGTAAACCATTAATTAACAAAGCTCACATCTATCATGGATTCACTCACCCAATCCACGTCTACTAGCATAGCATAGCAATAATAAGCAAACGTAGAAGTAACTCCCAAAGGTTTGATAATTAGACAGGTAATAGGTATTACCTCAAGTACTTCCCAAACCCACAATTTAATTAGATCCTAATCATGCAATGTGTAAGGATTGATCTAATGCAATAAAACTGGGTAGTAGGAGGTATGATCAAAGTGTTACTTGCCTTGCTGATGATCCGGGAAACCTAGCGATTCGAAGTAACAAGCGGCGCAATCCGGGTACTCTATCGCAAACAAACAAGCACACAATAAGTATTCAACTAATGCACAGGTAAAACTCAAATAAGAGATTTAACCAGAAAGTTCAACTTAAGAACTCCGGTTGGCAAAACGAATCGAAACGAACGAAGCAACGAAAGACAAACGATAAAAGAAACAGGCTTCGTTTACTATTCTAGATCTAAGGCAATTTTTACAGAAGCAAAAACTTGTTTAAGTTGGTTAAACGGAAAGAGGGTTTCGAGATGAAACTCCAGGCGCTTGAATCGCCTGATTCCGATAAACGAGCGAAAAGATAAACTAAAATGAAAATCGGATTAGAAATCGCGATCAGAAAATCGTGGATTTAATCCGAGAAAAAGAAAAATGACGAACAGTTTAACTAACGAACGTTCGTTAACTGAATCTAAACGAAGAACGCGTTCGTTAAAACGAACGAACGAGCGAACGCTCACTAATTAGCCTAAACCGGGAAAAAAACCGATGTAAAGAAAAAACGAAAAAAAAACCGACGAAAACCGAATGGTTTTTCCGGGAAAACCGGCGGCGGGATCGAGGTAAACCTCGGGCGGCGGGACGGCGGCGGCGGCTCCGGCGAGGCGGCGGGGTCCGGCGGGGCGGCGGCGTCGGGGTCCGGCAGGGCGGCGTCGGTCGCGGGGTTCGAGGTGGGGTAGGCCGGCGGCTTATAAAGGCTGGGTCCGGTGAGTCCGGGCCTAGCACGGCCCGTAGGTCGGTTCGGACGTTTTTTTTAATAGTTACGCTCAGAAAAAAACAAATGGACTACTAAACGGACTCCAAAAATCCCGAAATAAATTTTCCCCGGCGTCTAAAATCAAGCCGCACAGGATGAACTTTTATTTAGGGCCTAAATGCAATTTTGAAAAACGCGCATTTTTCCTAAATTCAAATAAAATAGCAAATAAAACCAAATAAAATCTTATTTGATTTTTTTATTAAATCCTCCATATTTCTTTATTTTGGGAAAGTCGTTTTATTCCCTCTCTCATATTTTTGTAATAGAAATAATTGAAGATAAAATAAATAAAATCAAATGATCCTATTTTCAAAATTTGAGACAACTCAAATATGAAAATAACGAAATCCCCAACTCTCTCCGAGGGTCCTTGAGTTGCGAAAAATTTCTAGGATCAACCAGAATGCAATAAATATGATATGCAATGATGATCTAGTGTATAACATTCCAAATTGAAAATTTGGGATGTTACAAGTCCGAAGATTGCCGCCTTGAGCGGCGGCTTGAGTGGTGTCGTCTTGGCAAAGAGGTTGAGGAAGACTCGCGTCTCACGATCATGTTGCGGAATTCTTCCATTTGTGTGGTGGACTTGGCATCGATGTAGTCGCGGTTCCTTGCTTCCGATTGACGAAGGTCGGTGGCGAGTTGCTCGAGGCGTTCACCCAAAGCTTAACTTTCTTGATGTAGTGCTCGTTGGGTGACGAAGAAGTGGTTCTTGGTGACGTAGTCATGATCATCTCCTTGCTCCTCAAAAAGTGGGTTTGCCGAAGAACTTGGCCTATCCATCATAACCAAGTGGGGTGAGTAGGAAAATGAGAGAACAATACCGAAGTTACCTTTTCCGAGGATTGTGGATGTATCAATTATCGCTCAATGTAATGCCACAATAGGAGAATTGGTACCGGGTTTGTTTCTCACACCTAGACAAGTAAAGCTTATGGAGTAGCTTGGTTAGGACGGTGGCACAAATATTTCAAGCAAATGTTAGTCAAGATATCGATGAGGTTGAGAAGGTTCAGAAAATAGCAAGTAAAGCAAATAGATGAAACCCAAGAATATCACTAGGAACACAAACACGGACGATAGATGGGATCTGCACAACCAAAGAGTGAGCTAACAATGTGTAACCACGGAAAATGCTCTTGTTATACGGATTCTAGAGAGACGCTAGCTCAATTGCTCAAATGGGAAAGATACGCTTGTGGACCAACCTATGAGAAAAACGTTCTGTCTTCAATCCCAACTATGGTATGTATGGTGACCAAGATGATATGTCGATGCAAAATGGCTCAATGCTATTGCTTACAAGATCTTTGTTCTCCTCTTTTGCTTAAAAGCTTTTTTTCACTATGCTTGATGCTCGAGCCAATATGATATGAGACAAATATGTAAGATATGCACGGGAGGGACTTATGGCACAACGATGAGCAAGATCACTACGGTGCACAATAGCATGGCCTCGCTAGTCTCGATGGGTAAGTGACGCAAAATGGCTCGGGTTATCAATGCAAAATCAAGGAAAATGAACTAAGTGTCGTCAAGGTTACCATCCTTTCTTACGGTAAGCGGTGTCAACAGTGAAGATCGTTGGCGAAGACGACCTCGAGGCGACGATGAATGGCGGTGATGTCGATGTCACACGTTCCTAAGTAGCCGAAACACCTTAGGAAACAGAAACCGCAACTCAAAGTCGATCAAATGCGGAAGGTGGGTGCTTTTATGGTGATTTTTTTATGGATGCAAAAGGTAGTGGTAATGATATATGTGTATGGGGGATGTCAAGAGCTTCCAAACGAGCTAAAGAACAGGAAAAATGGACTTGGGAGTATGAGGTTATGGCCAAAACGGAGGTGTAGTTGGTCTGTTCTGGGGGGTGCGGACACCCGGGGGTGGGAGGTGTGGGTGCTCGGGGTGGTCCAGGGAAAACAGCCCGGGGGTGCGGGTGCCCGGGGGTGTCGAATTTGGGAAAAAATTTGGGAGATGGCAAAATTCCGTGGATTTCATGGTGGGAAGGGTGGGGATTAATGGGTAGGGGCTAGATCCACTTGCCAAACAACAAATCCATGGACCAAAACAACCAAATCCCACAAGATCCAACAAATTGCAAGAAAACTTTTGGGGGCTATTTTTGTGAGGATTTTCGAATTATGACGAAAAACAACAAAATAAGCTAGCAAATGGGGGATGGGACTCCAAGATGTGAATCAACCTTTCTCATGATACCAAGATGTTGTAGGGTGAAACCCTAGAGGGGATCTTTTCACACTAGGAGGGGGGAAAGAGGAAGAACACACGAGAACAAAAGGAGGAAATCACTCAAACAGACCCAAATAACACAACCACTAGAGTAGCATACATGAGATCCACATGTATACAAGGACAATTCAAGGAAAATAGCACTAGGGTAAAAGTTCTTCCCACTCCTAGGAGATGAGGTCTTGATGTTGATCTTCCCCAAGAGGAGGCCTTGATAATCCACAAGGATTCTTCCCAAGATGGGGGCTTGATCTCCAAGAGGAGGAGATACAAGGAGAAAAGCTCTCTAGTGTCTATCAAATAATTTGCTATCCTCTCTCATGAGCTAGGAGATGAGTACTTAAAGGCTAAGGACGGAATGTGAGGAAGAGAGGGGTACAAGGGTCAGAAAGCCCATAGTGCATGCAGGCACTCTCAGAGGGGTCCGGGCACCCGGGGTAAAGGGGTCCGGGCACCCGGATTGGTCAGTGGCCGGCTGCAGGGGGCCGGGCACCCGGGGGTTCCAAGCCCGGGCACCCGGAGTGGCGCCAGGCGGCTAGGGGAAGGAGTTCGGGCAACCGGGGCATGGCTGGCGGCACCAGGCGGGAGGGCCGGGCACCCGGGGCTCCAAGGTCGGGCACCCAGGGTCGGCTGGGACAGCGCCCAGGGAGGGGCCGGGCACCCAGTGTTGGGGAACACATTATTTCAAAAAAAATTCCTACAATCACACAAGATCTATCTAGGAGATGCATAGCAATGAGAGGGGAGAGTGTTTCTACGTACCCTCATAGACCAAAAGCGGAAGCGTTAAGTAACGCGGTTGATGTAGTCGAACATCTTCATGATCCAACCGATCATGTACCGAATGCACGGCACCTCCGCGATCTGCACACGTTCAGCTCGGTGACGTCCCTCAAACTCTAGATCCAGCTGAGGCTGAGGGACAGTTTCATCAGCACGATGGCGTGGTGACGGTGATGATGAAGTTACCGACGCAGGGCTTTGCCTAAGCACTACGACAATATGACCGAGGTGTGTTTCCGTGGAGGGGGGCACCACACACGCCTAAAACAATTGTCAACTTGTGTGCTCTAGGGTTCCCCCTGCCCCCGTATATAAAGGAGCAAGGGGGACGCCGGCCGACCTTGCAGGGCGTGCCCAAGGGGGGCAATCCTACTCGTAGTAGGAGTTGGACTCCCCCTTTCCTAGTCCTACTAAGAGAAGAACGAAGGAGAGGGGAAGGAGAAGGAAGGAGGGGCGCAGCCCCTCCCCTAGTCCAATTCGGACTAGGCCCATGGGGGGCGCGGCCAGCCCTTGGCGGCTCCCTCTCTCTCCCTTAAGGCCCAATCAGGCCCATAACTTCTCCGGTGGTTCCGATAACCCTTTCGGCACTCCGATAAATAACCGATACACCTCGGAACAATTTTGGTGTTCGAATATAGTCATCCAATATATCAATCTTTATTTCTTGACCATTTCAAGACTCCTCGTCATGTCTATGATCTCATCCGGGACACCGAACTACCTTTGGTACATCAAAACACATAAACTCATAATACCGATTGTCATCGAGCGTTAAGCATGCGGACCCTACGGGTTCGAGAACTATGTAGATATGACCGAGACTCATCTCCGGTCAATAACCAATAGCGGAACCTGGATGCTCATATTGCTTCCTACATATTCTATGAAGATCTTTATCGGTCAAACCGCATAACAACAGACATTGTTCCATTTGTCATCGGTATGTTATTGCCCGAGATTCGGTCGTCGCTATCATCATACCTAGTTCAATCTCGTTACCGGCAAGTCTCTTTACTCATTCTGTAATGTACCATCCCGCAACTAACTCATTAGTTACATTCCTTGCAGGGCTTATAGTGATGTGCATTACCGAGAGGGCCCAGAGATACCTCTCCGACAATCGGAGTGACAAATCCTAATCTCGATCTATGCCAACTCAACATACACCATCAGAGACACCTGTAGAGCATATTTATAATCACCCAGTTACGTTCTGACGTTTGATAGCACACTAAATGTTCCTCCGGTATTCGGGAGTTGCATAATCTCATAGTCATAGGAGCATGTATAAGTTATGGAGAAAGCAGTAGCAATAAACTAAACGATCAAAGTGCTAAGCTAACGGATGGGTCATGTCAATCACATCATTCTCCAATGATGTGATTCCGTTTATCAAATGACAACTCATGTCTATGGTTAGGAAACTTAACCATCTTTGATTAACGAGCTAGTCAAGTAGAGGCATACTAGTGACACTCTATTTGTCTATGTATTCACACATTGATGCGGAGCATCCCAAAGTCATCCCCATGGACCTACCTACATCTCCCATGACACCACTTGGACCAATGACAAGAGCCTGTGCGAGAGCCATTGTGAACGAGGATAACTCTCTCCTTGTTGAACTTCCCTTTTACCCACTTGAGACATGGCTACTACCTCAAACGGAGATGCTTTGTGTGCTTAGGTACCATGTAAGCAACCAAGGAGAAGTCATGGGGCAAGAAGGACATCAATAGCATGAAGAACATCATCCCAACTCAGAAGTCCTGGAACAACCGCCCATGCACCGCCCAACTTCCGCCTGGGCGGTACAACCGGTCGACCACCGGTCAACTACCGGTCAAGCTCCTAACATCAAGCGGTGTAAGGCCGGTACAGCATCGGTTTATCCCTGCAACAGCCACCAGACTGGTACAACCGCCACAGGCACCGGTACAACCGCTGAGCGCATCCAGGAACGCCTCCAGGAACCAGTACCTGAGCTCCCAGTGGTACAACCGCCCCCATGACCGGTACAACCGCCCTTCCTACGCGCCGCGACAAGGGTTTCACCCCATGTATCCCCCAACTTACCCCCTTGGACTATATCTACTTGTCCCTTAGCCCTGTACTAGGGTTAGCAAAGGATTAGCTCATATTTTGTGTGAGAGCTTTGCTCATCCACTTGGTTACCTTCTCCTCGGACATTCGAGCCTCCAGCGGAGAAGATCCCCCAAGCAGATTCAAGACCCCTCTTTAGGGAAGAACATCAAGACCTCCTCACGGAGAAGAACCGATTACCCTTTTGTATCGTCCCTAGTTGATCATGGATCGTGTATCTTACTTTATGTACTCGAGGATCTAGCCCATGTATGAGTTGTTTTGATAGTTTGAGTGTTCCTCTCGTGTTTTCCCTTGTGATTTCCCTCGTCCCCCCTCTTTGTGTTCCTCGTGTTCTTTGCGGGATACGCTCCTCTCGTGAAAGATCGTCCGATTAGGGTTCTACCCTACATCATCCTGGTATCATGAGCCAGGTTGATCACGATTTCGGAGCCTCCCCGTTGTGTTTCTAGCCTTATTTTGTTGTTTTTCGTCCTAATTCGAAAATTCCCCACCAAAAATAGCCCCAATTTTTTTTGTGATTTGTTGGTGTGTTGATGTTTCGTTGGATCTGATCCGTGGATTTGCTTGGTTTCAAGTGGATCCCATTTCTCTCCACCTTCCATCCTTGAAATCGCTCAAATTTCGACAACGAAATCATCCTTTTCCGCCCCAAAAACCCATCCCTCATCCAGATCTTGCGATCTTCCCGACCCCAGCGATACTACCGCCCCCACGAGCAGAACTACTGCTAAAGTACAAACTGGTACTACCGCCTTCACAAGCGGTACTACCGCCCCACCTAGTTTCAGTTGAAACTGACTGGCATCTTTGCCCCCCCACTTATACACCATCACCACTTCCGCATACCACCACCATTGTGCCCGTTTCGCACTCTGACACATGTTTGCACTTCGAGGTGTGAGAATTTGAGTTGTGGTACCGTATCCTTTTGTGTTTCGGCTATTTAGGTACGGTTCGACATCGACATCACCGCCGCTCATCTTCGCCACAGACGCGTCATCAACAACGACAACCTTGACTACAACTTTGTATTCGTGCCACCATTTTGACACCTTACCGAAGCAAGAACAGTAAATTCATCTTGGTATTGTGATACATCATTCTTGCCATTACTTTGATAGACATCATAGCCTTACTCCTTTGCGTTGCTTACCCATCGAGACTAGCCATTGAGTATTGCCGGCAACGAGACTTGTGCACATTAGTGATCATACTTCCCATAGCATACATACATCGTTGTTGCCTATATTGGTATCATCTCTTGTGTCACAAAGTTGTCATCGCATACTCACTTGCTATCTTGGTTCGTCAAGCATTGCATGAGAAAAGAGCTCAAACATCAAAGAGCCAAACAAGCTTTTAAGCAAAGAGGAAAGATAAGCAAAGAGCTTTTAAGCAAGAACCATAGCATCATACAACATTAAGATTGTCATACTCGATCATCTTGGATCATATCATAGCAACACCTTGCATAGAGCATACTTGGGATAGAAGTCGTTGCATTTTTGCTAAGTAGGTTGTGCACAAGCTCTTGTATCCGCCTATTGTGCAATCGTGCTAGTGTATCTCTAGTGTTGTGCAACAAGAGCATTTTTGTGGATTCCACATTTTTTGGGGGGAATACGTTTAGCAGCGTATCATTTCATTGATAGAGGAGAAGAAATAGAAGTTACAAGGAGTTACAGGGTGCACCCTTGCAGACGTACACAAACCAGCGTCTGGGAGGGCACAGCGATGAGTAGAGGGATAGGATGCTCAGCCTCGAAGCAGGGGGTCAGGCTACAGGTAAGATGCTAGCAATCCCGGTGGCGCCCGCCTTGGCCCAAAGGCGGGAATCATCCTTGATGCTCTTGATCAGGACCTCGGTGGAGGGGCGAAGGCCGTCGAATATGGCCGCATTGCGATGCTTCCAAATTTCCCAGGCGTTCAGCGCGATGACGATGTTGAGGCCTTTTCTCAAAGAGCCAGGGGAGGCCTCCGCGGCCGCGGTCCACCATGCGAAGAAGCTCGCGGTGCCATCAAGCGGGGGGGGGGGGGCGACTAGACGGCACCAGGAGAGAATCTCGTGCCAGGTGATGCGAGAAAACACGCAGCCGGCGAGAAGGTGGTCGATCGACTCCACCTCATGGTCGCAGAGAATGCATGTAGGGTCGATGGATAGGCCGTGGCGTACACGCCGCTCTGCGGTCCAGCATCGGTCGAGGTAAGCAAGCCAGAGGAAGACCTTGTTGTTAAGAGGGGCCCAGCTTTTCCAGAGAAGTTTCCAGCACGGCGGCGCGGTGGAGCTGTGGAACATCGCGCGATAGCAAGAGCTGGTGGTGTAGGATCCGTTGGTTGTCGAGTTCCAAGTGAGGCGATCGGGCTCATCAGAGAGGACGACCAGCTATAGCTGGCGCCACAAGCTTACGTACTCGATGACTGCCTGGGGCTCGAGGGTGCCATGGATATCCCCAATCCACGCACCATTGGCGAGCCCATTGCGGACCAGCGTGCGGCAGCGCCGGCGATGCGGTACAAGGGCGGTGAGGGTGGGGGCGAGCTCGGGAATGGAATGGCCTCAAGCCAGTGGTCGCTCCAGAAGTGGCACGTCTTGCCGTCGCCAAGATGCCAGGAGGTGGAGGCCCGGAAGAAACAGGCAGCCTCGTCATCGCGGGGGAGCTGCAGATGATGCCATGGCCGTGAAGGATCCGTGGCCTTGAGCCAGAGCCAGTGACACCGCAAAGAAATGCCGGTGAGGCGGAGGTCCCTCACGCCAAGGCCACCGAACTCCACCGGCCGGCACACACACTGCCAAGCCACCAGGCAGCAACCAGAGCTGGCGTCCTGGCGCCCATTCCAGAAGAAGTCACGGATGATGCGGGTGATTCGTTTGAGGATCTTCGGGCAAATGGCAATCGCCATGAGGATGTGGATGGGCATGGCAGTGAGCACGTGGCGCACAAGGGCAAGCTGTTCACCACGAGTTAGAAGCGCGGCCCTCCAGGTCGCGAGCTTTCTCCCCATCTTGTCCACCAGAGGAAGCAAAGCCGAAGAGGGGGTCTTGCGGATGGTCAGGGGAAGACCCAGGTACACGATGGGGAAGTCGGCGACTGCGCATCCAATCGTGGAGTTAATGGTGTTGATCACCTCATGGCCGCAGTGAATGGGAGTGGCCGAGCATTTGAGAAAGTTGGTTCAAAGACCGGAAGCAACGCCGAACACCCGCAATAGCTCGCGGATCGTAGCTAGCTCTGAGCTAGTTGGGTGGCAGAAGATGACCACGTCATCAGCGAAGAGCGATATGCTTGACGCGGCGTGCCGATTGGTAAGGCGCTGAAGCAAGCCGGCACGCGAGGCGTGCTGGAGCAAGGAGTTAAGCGTGTCAATCACAATGGCGAAGAGCAGGGGCGAGACGGGGTCGCCTTGGCGCAGCCCGCAAGCATGATCGATGGGTGGCCTAGGATTGCCGTTGACAAGGACTCGCGTGGATCCCGTGGAGAGGAGGATGCACACCCATTCGCACCAACGGCGCGCAAAGCCGAGGTGGCGAAGAGTTTGAAGGAGGAAGGGCCAAGATATGGTAAGGGCCAAGATATGGTATCAAACGCCTTCGCGATGTCGAGCTTGAGGAGTACTCTTGGGGCCTTCAAGTTGTGGAGCAGGCGAGCGGTTTGTTGAACTAACAGGAAGTTGTCATGCACAGTGCGGCCGACGATGAATGCGCTCTAGTTGACGGATACGAGCATCCCCATCTTCGGAGCGAGCCTTAGAGAGAGAACTTTAGCAAAAAGCTTGGCCAGCAGGTGAATCAAGCTGATCGGCCTGTAGTCGGCGAGTGTGCACGTGTCGGGCTTCTTGGGGAGGAGAATGAGAAGGGCCTCATTGAGCTTATGAAAGCCACAACCGTTCAGGGCATAGAGTTTGTCGAATGCGGCTAGGATGTCAGCCTTGATGATCGGCCAGCATGTGCGTAAGAACTTGGCCGTGAACCCGTCCGGTCTGGGCGCCTTGCCGGTGGGGAGAAGCTTGACGGCAGCCCAAATTTCCTCCTCGGTGAACGGTTTCTCCAGGTCATCAAGGTTGAAATGACGGGGGTCGATGCTCGCCAGGTCGATGGAGTGATCTCTGGCCGTAGAAGTGCCTAGGATGGAGCAGAAGTGATCGTAGGCCGCTTTGGCCATCTCCCCTTCGTCAGTCACGGTTTGTGATCCCACACGGAAGGAGGCCACATGGTTCTTCTGCGCGCGGTGGGCGGCATGGATTTTGAAGATGGCCACGTTAGTGTCGCCGTCGCGGAGCCAGCCAAGGCGCACGCGTTGGCGGATTATGGAGCGCTCGAGGGAGGCCAGACCCAGATAGGCGCGTTTGAGCTCGCGGCGAAGCCAGATTTCAGGCGAGGATAGGGGCGGGTGTCTTGCGCGACGTCCAGGCGGTAGATGATTTCACGCGCGATCTGGAGCTGTAGGGAGATGTTGCCCGTGGTGCGTGCCCCCTAGCTCTGGAGGTGGCGGGCCGTGATCTTCATCCGACCGTAGATGCGGCGAAACGGGTCGGGATCCGGCGGAAGGGAGTTCCAGGCGGCATCCACCGTAGCGAGGAATCCATCAAGCTTTGGCCAGAAACTCTCGAAGTGGAATCTTCGTTTGCCGGAGCTACGTGGGGCACAATCCACGACGAGGGGACAGTGGTCAGACACGGCCGTGGCCAAACAACACAGCATGTGATGGGGGTTGGCGGTCGCCCAGGATGGGGTGCAGAGCACGCGGTCGTTCCTAACAAGAGTGGGGTTGCTTTGCTCGTTGGACCACTTGTACCTCCTGCCATGGAGATAGATGTCACGCAGGGCGTGGTCCGCGATGAAGCGACGAAATCGGCTCATGGTGCGTGGGTTGAGGTTGCCGTTGTTCTTGTCCGCACAGGAAGTGATCATGTTGAAGTCGCCACCCAGAAGCCAAGGGCCAGCGATCATGTCACATAGATCGTGAAGCTCGGCCATGAAGGCCAGCTTCTCTGCGGTGCCTTGATGCCCGTAGACCTCGGTGATCCACCATGGGGTAGCATCGATGGCAGTGGAGACGGTGGCAGAAACATGAAAGGCCCCAATGATGGGGTTGGCGAGGGAGATGCGGTCGCTATGCCAGGCCAGAAGGATTCCACCAGAAGTGCCCACGACCGGAAGGAAGTAGAAGTCGGCGAAGGGGGAGCCAAGCATCTCCACGACAGAAAGCGACGAGACTGAATTCAGCTTTGTTTCAGATAAACACATGATACAGGGGTCGGCCGAGGAAACAACGGAGCGCACGACCGTATGTTTGGCGCGGCTATTAAGCCCGCGCACATTCCAGAACACAATGGATAGACTATGATTCATAAGAACGTGGGGGGCGGTGGGCTGCACGGGGTAGGCACATCATGCCTCGACGAGGCGAGACGCGGGAGTGGACACTCCGTCGAGGAGGCCGAAAGGGACGGTCCAGCTGAAGAAATCCGCGAAGGCGTGGACGAGGTCGCTAGCCAGGGGCCTGGCAAAGAGCCTGCTGTAGCGCTCAAGCGCCTCACTGGAGATTGGCTCGTCCTCCCCGAGAAGACCGAGGCGGCGAAGAAGGACCCATTTGGCCTTTGTCTCGGAGTCCAAGCCACGGTCCACCTTGGCGAGCCGGCCGTTGCGACACGGCATGAAGTTGGGGGGAGTTCACCATGCTTGCGGCGCACCGAGGGTGTTTCAAGCACAGGGGCGAAGCGGGTTCTGATGGAGCTGATATATTCCAGTACATGTTCTGGGACGGGGCAGGAAGCAATCCCGTTGGAGGTGCAGGCGGGGAGCTGCGTGAGGACCTGCATGGGCTACATGGCCTTGGAGGCGGCGCGCAATCAGCGTTCGCGGGTGGGCCCTGGGACAAAGGCGAGGTGGGATCGATGGCCAGAGAGGTGACAGGATCAGGCGCGCCGGTCGAGGGCGCGGGCCCGGCCTCGCAAGCCCCAACGGGTGCAGCAGCCAAATTGGCGACAGGATCAGGCGCGGGATCCGTGCTGACAGGAGTAGCAGGTGGGGCGATAGAAGGGGCAGGCGGTCCTAGGAGCAAGGAATCCTCGGGGATTGGCTGGCGCAGCACCAGAGCAGCATCGAAGGGCGGGCGGACAGGAGGGATCGGGTCGGGCCCGCAGATGACCAAACGAACAGGTGGGCCAGCAGGGGAATCACACCCATGTGGAGACGCAGGCGGAAGGATCCGAGGCGGGCCGCGCGAATGGGAGAGCAGCAGTTGGCGTGGCTCGGGTGGGGCTGACAGCTGGCGGCCCGCAGATGGCCAAGGTGGTCATGGGCGCCGTTTGAACAGGCTGTCGCGTAGCGAAGCCTCGGTCAGCGGTTAGGCCCGACAGCCTTTGACGAACGGAGGGCCCAGACGTGACGCTACCAGCGGCAGGATGGGGCCTGAGAATGCCCTGGTAGCCACGGAAGGGCGGCCCGGCGCACCGGCGACGACGGTGAGGACCCGCGCCCCGCTCCGGGGGGCTGCTAGAGCGGCGATCACCGGCGGGCGGCGGGACATCATGGCGACGGGGCCAGGCATCGGGGACGGGTGGCGAGGAACCGCGCCCGCCGCCGTCGGAGTCAGCAGGCGGTGGCGGGGGCGGCGGAGAGGGGAAGCGGAAATCCTCAGCGCGGCGCACGTGGATGGACACTGGGAAACGCAACATCGGGACGGCGAAGCGGTCGACAAGGTCTGGGTTAGCGCCAGAAAGCTCGTCGGGCTCGGCGAGGAGGAGCTTGGACTCGCGCGGGATGGCGTCGGGGTTAGTAGTCCAAGCCGACAGCCGAAAGACGGACATGTCGCTGCCGTCGAGCGTCTCGGGGGCGAGCCGATCGACAAGACAAAAGGGCGAGAGGAGCTGCACGGCGGAGGAGATGTCCCACCCATGCTCGGGGATGCCGGTGATCTCGATGTCGACAGCAATGCGCAGGGAGACGGGTTCAGCCCCCTCGAGGCGGCTCCATGGGTGCATGATCAGCCGGAATCGCACGGCGCGCACGGGCGCGGCGGCGACGACCGCATGGGTGGCCGCGTCGCGGAACCGAAGGAGGAACTCATCAGGGCGCCGCCGGTGGACGGAAAAAGCTGACTCTGGGAGCTGAAAGCACTCACGCACCGCGCGCGCGACGTCGTCAGCGGAGACACCAGAGCGGTTCCCGGCCACAATGGCGACCAGAGCAAGGTCGAGGGCGCGCTCAGCGGCCTCGAGGCGCGCAGTGTGCGGCATGAAGCAGACCGCACCGGTGGGGCACAAGGCATGGTGACCAGACATGGGCACCGGCACGGCGCGCGGGCTGGACTGCACGGAGCCGCGCGGCGAGGAGGAAGGCAGATCCAGCAGCGATGGCGTGACCGCTGCGGAGTCAGCAGCTGTTTCCGCGGCGGAGTACGAGGACAGGCGCACCCCCGACCTGGAGGGCGTAGGCGGGTGTGGGCCTGTAGCACTCGAACCCGAGGGGCCGGGGGAATGGGGGGGCGCCGAGCGCAGACGCTTGGCCGCCGGCGCGTCGCTTGAGGGGAAGGGGGGCGCGGGACGGTGCAGAGGCGGGCGATGTGACTGAAGTGCCTGCAACGACGGCATCGCACGTCCTTCCGGCACTCATTGCGGGGATGCCAGGCGCCAAGGCAGCGCGGGCACTCGTCGGGGCGAGGAGGCGACGGGGAGGAGCGGGGTCGGCGGGGAGGGGCGTCGCGGCAGCGACGGCGCAGGCCACGGGGACGCGGGCGGCGCCGGCCAGAGGCGACCTCCCAACCCTCACCGGCGGCCGGGTCAGCCTCGGCCTCATTCACGACCCGATGCACCTCGGAGCGAGGACCAGGGCGCATGGTGGGCGGCGAGGGCCGAGGCGGAGGGGAGGGAGGGGACGGGGAGGCCGCAGGCGAGCACAGGGCAAGGCGGTAAGACCGTGCGCCATGGGCAGACTCGGCGGAGGAGCGGCTCGATTCGAGCTAGCGGCGCTTGCGGGGGTGGCCCGCAGCGGCCGGGGACGCGGGGGAATAAGGGGAAGCCATGGGGGCGGTGGGCGCCGGTGCCGGAGCGGCAGCCGACGCGGGCTGGTGGCCGACGAGGCCTGAGTGGCCGCCGGCGGGTGGGCGTAGGGGCGCAGGAGCGGGTGGGCGCAGGAGTGTGGCGCACCGACCGTCAAGCAAGCCTCAATCCACTATGAGTGCCGGAGCGAAAATTGATCCACATTTTGGCTCACCTTTGGTTGCACAACCCCACTTATCTTTTTGCATGTGTGTTTCCGTGTACCTTATATGCTTGGTCTACTTGTTACATTGCATCTTGCGAATCTATTCCAACATTATTGAAGCTCACTTACAATTGCATCAAATTTTTGTGCCACCATCCTAACCAAGCTCCACCAAAAGCTTTTACTTGTGTAGGTGTGAGAAACCGACAAGAGCTAGTACCAATTGTGCTATTTCCTTTTCCTACATTGGAGTGATCCTCGATCCACTTTCAACTTCGGTCAAGGTACATTTGGTACTCGTTCTTCTCTTTCTAGCACTCACATTTGTCTTGGAATGATGGATAGGCCAAGTACTTCTACCAACCCACTCTTCATGGAGCAAGACGACGACATGAACTCCTTTGTCACCAAGAGTCACCTCTTTGGTGCACAATGTGCTTTGCATCAAGAGCAACAAGCTATGAGTGAATGCATCGACAACCTTGCCGCCGACTTGCGACTTTCCGAGCAGCGTACAAGGGACTACTTCGACCACAAGCTCGACGATCACAAGCAAGAGAATGACGCAAGGATGGACGGAATTCGTGCTTTGTTGCTCAACCGCTCGTCTTCCACTTCAAGAAGGAGCCGTTCAAGCCGCCACTCCGACTTCACCCTCTCCGCCTCAAGTACACTGACATCGAACACTCTTCGCCGAGCCGCGCGCACCGACCGTCAAGCAAGCCTCAATCCACTATGAGACACCGACTCTCAAGAGCGCCGACAACGTCAAACTCAAGAGGCCTTTGCGCTTGCACGAGAACGGCAATGACAATGCCAACATGAAGAGGAAGAGCGAGCGCGTCTACACCAAAATGCCCAAGATGCCGAGGCACAACGTCAAGAACATCAACTCCGTGACGCTCAAGCACTTGCGGCACAACAAGCTCTACGCGATTCGAGTCGAGCCGTTGCCGACCGAAGCCGACAAGCCCGTGAACAAGAGGAAGCACTTCGCGAAGAAATTCAAGAACGAAGATTTCAAGCTCGCGTGCATCGTCAAGTTCCTCCTCGAGCTTGACAAGCTCCTCCACAAGCTCGCCAAGAACAACAAGTCAATCAAGATCATGAAGACAATGGAGATCCTCCACGACAAGAACAACATGAGGATAACAACCCTCCGCGCCAAGAGCACCACGAGTTGCACAATCATCAACAACATGGGCGTCATCACCCCCGACCCGAACACAATGAAGAGCAACGTTATGGCAAACTCAAGTTCACCATGCCCAAGTTCAACGGAAGCAACGATCCCAAAGAATACCTTTCATGGGCATTGAAGGTTGACAAGATCTTCCGTTTGCACAATTATGAAGAAGAGAAGAAGATCGTGATGGCATCCCTTGAGTTCCAAGACTATGTCCTCATTTGGTGGGAACAAATCATAGAGCGCCGAGAGGCAAGAGGTGAATCACCCATCACTACTTGGGCGCAAATGAAGGATGTCATGAGAGCACGCTTCGTGCCTACCTACTACAACCGCGACCTCTTCAAGAAACTCCAACAACTCAAGCAAGGAACAAAGAGCGTTGAAGAATATTACAAGGAGATGGAGATTGCAATGATAAGAGCCAATGTCACGGAAGATGATGAGCAAACAATGGCACGTTTCTTGAATGGACTCAATCATCCCATCAAGAAGATCACCGACTTCCAACCATACTCAAATCTCATCGAGCTAGTGCACCAAGCTACCAAAGCGGAACGCCAACTGCAAGATGATTTCAAGTATGCCAAGTTCTCATCCAAGTCCTACGGCTTCTCCAACAACCAAGCTTCAACGACTCCAACACCGACTACAAAGCCTTCTACTTCCAACATCGACAAGTCGACTTCCAAGAAAGCTTTGTCACCTACAAGCCATCCTCCTACGAGTAACTTCAAGCCAAGAGCTTCATCATCATCAACCCCAACCGATGAGACCGTCAAGACAAGTTCTTTCAAGTGTTTCACTTGCAGAGGCCGAGGCCACAAGTCCTACGAATGCACCAACAAGCGAACCATGGTCTTCAACGACGATGGCACTTATGACTACATGAGTGAAGGCGAAATGGAAGCCCTTGAGCAAGTCGCCATGCACCGCCAAGTGAAGAATGAAGAAGAACAAGTCTTTTGCAATGAAGACTCAACCCTCGCACTTGTTGTCTCCAAAGTCTTGACTCTCCAACATCACCAAGAAGAAGACCAACGATGCCAAATATTCCACACCAAGGCCGGCATCAATGGATGATCCGTCATGGTCGTCATCGATGGAGGGAGTTGTCATAATCTCGCAAGTGAAGAACTTTGCTCCAAGCTCCAATTGCCGAAGATGAAGCATCCACATCCATACAAAGTGCAATGGCTTAGTGACTCCGGCACCATCCAAGTCGAGCACCGAGTACAAGTCTCCGTCAAAATCGGCGCCTACGAAGACACCTTGGAGTGCGACGTCATTCCTATGACCGTTTGTCATCTTCTCCTTGGACGGCCATGGAAATTCGATAGAGGAGTCGTCCACAACGGCCGAACGAACCAATACATCTTCAAGATGAAGGGCAAGGAGTACGTCCTCCGTCCAATGTCGCCAAGTCATGTGATCGCCAACAGGCAATCCACCCATCGTGGAGATCATAGTGAGAGAGCGAGCCACCAAAAAGAGAGTGAGCGCCACAAGCCAAAATCAAGTGCCTCCACGATGAGCGAAAACAAGAACCTAGTTCTATTTGCCACCAAATGTGAGATAAGAGAAGTGTGTGAGAACCCATCTAGTGTCCTACACTACGTTCTCGTGTGCAAGGACAATGCACCACAAACTAACACTTCTCACACTCTTCCTCTAGTGTTGTCTTCTCTTTTGCAGGAATTTCAAGATGTTTTCCCCGATGAGCTACCTCCGGTTCTACCTCCTATTGAGCACCGAATCGACCTCATCCTCGGAGCACCTCTTCCGAACAAAGCTCCATACTGTGTCAACCCCGACAAAACAAAAGAAATACAAAGGCAAGTAAAGCATCTTATCGACCATGGACATGTGGGTGAAAGTTTGAGCCCTTCTGCCGTTCCCGTCATTCTTGTGCCAAAACGTGATGGTAGCTTTCGCATGTGCTCCAATTGTAGACCTATCAATGCTATCAACGTTCGTTATAGGTACCCCATTCCACGCCTAGATGATATGCTTGATGTCGACAAACCTTTCGAAATTCATTGCGATGCTAGTGGTAATGGCATAGGAGGTGTGTTAATGCAAGAGAAGCGCCCCATAGCTTACTTTAGTGAGAAACTTTCCGGAGCGCAACTCAATTACCCCATCTATGACAAAGAGCTATATGCTTTAGTCCGCGTTTTGCATGAATGGGAACATTACCTTCGTCCCCATGAGTTTATCATTCATACCGATCATGAGACCCTCAAGTATCTTAAGGGTCAAACCAAGTTGAACAAGCGTCATGCTAAATGGAGTGAATTTATTGAGTCTTTTCCTTATATCATCAAGTACATCAAGGGTAAAGAAAACATCATAGCGGATGCTCTTTCCCGCATATGCATGCTTGTCACGCAACTTTAGTTGGATGTCATTGGCTTCGAGCATATCAAAGACTTGTATGAGCATGATGCAACTTTTGCCATTCCTTATGCCAAGTGTTTGTCGAATACATCTTGGGAACGCTATTACATCAAAGATGGCTATCTTATGAGAGCTAACAAACTTTGCATCCCCGAGTCATCTCTTCGTTTGTTGCTTTTGCAGGAATCACATGGAGGAGGCTTAATGGGACATTTCAGACGCGACAAGATGTTCGCCACGCTCTCGAAAAACTACTTTTGGCCAAAGATGTTTCGGGACGTCAATTGTTTCACCAACTGAGGTTCTACATGTCGCAAAGCTAAGTCCAAAGCTCAATCTCATGGTCTCTATATGCCTCTACCAATTCATTACCAACCATGGGAAGACATTAGCATGGACTTTGTACTCGGTTTGCCTAGGACTCGAAATGGGAAAGATTCCATATTTGTCGTTGTGGACCGTTTCTCAAAAATGGCACATTTTATTCCTTGCAACAAGATAGACGATGCTTCACATGTTGCTAATCTCTTTTGTAGGGAAATATTGCGTCTCCATGGTGTGCCAAAGCCAATCATCTCGGACCGCGACGTCAAGTTCCTTAGCTACTTTTGGAAGACCCTATGTGCCAAGCTCGGAATCAAGCTCCTCTTCTCCACGGAGTACCATCCTCAAACCGACGGCCAAACGGAAGTGACAAACCGCACACTCTCCGCTCTCCTTTGAGTACTCATCAAGAAGAACATCAAGGAGTGGGAGGAGTGTCTACCCATCACCGAGTTCGCCTACAACCGAGCAAGACACTCAACAACTGGCAACTCCCCTTTCGAGGTCGTCTACGGATTCAACCCTTTGTCACCTTTGGATATTCTACCTCTACCACTCCAAGAGCAAATCAATTTGGACGCAAGTGCACGAGCTACCCATCTCAAGAAGGTGCATGAAGATACAAGAAACACCATCGAGCACCAAGTACAACGCCTTGCGACCAAGCTCAATGTCAACAAGCACCCTATGATATTCAACATTGGACACCTCGTGTGGCTACACCTTCGCAAGGGCCACTTTCCCCAAGAACGCAAGTCCGAACTTCGACCACGAGCGGACGGACCCTTCAAGGTGCTCGCACGCTACAACGACAACGCTTACAAGATCGACCTCCCCCGCGACAAGTACAACGTGAGCGATATCTTCAATGTCAAGGACCTCTCGCCTTTCCATGGTGATGAAGAATTCGATCCGAGGACGGATCTTCCCCAAGGGAGGGGAGATGATGTGGAGCATCCAAAGTCATCCCCATGGACCTACCTACATCTCCCATGACACCACTTGGACCAATGACAAGAGCCCGTGCGAGAGCCATTGAGAACGAGGTTAACTCTCTCCTTGTTGAACTTCCCTTTTACCCACTTGAGACGTGGCTACTACCTCAAACGGAGATGCTTTGTGTGCTTAGGTACCATGTAAGCAACCAAGGAGAAGTCACGATGCAAGAAGGACATCAAGAGCATGAAGAACATCATCCCAGCTCAGAAGTCCCGGAACAACCGCCCATGCACCGCCCAACTTCCGCCTGAGCGGTACAACCGGTCGACCACCGGTCAACTACCGGTCAAGCTCCTAACATCAAGCGGTGCAAGGCCGGTACAGCACCGGTTTATCCCTGCAACAGCCACCAGACCGGTACAACCGCCCCAGGCACCGGTAAAACCGCTAAGCGCATCCAGGAACGCCTCCAGGAACCAGTACCTGAGCTCCCAGCGGTACAACCGCCCCCATGACCGGTACAACCGCCCTGCCTACGCGCCGCGACAAGGGTTTCACCCCATGTATCCCCCAACTTACCCCCCTTGGACTATATCTACTTGTCCCTTAGCTCCATACTAGGGTTAGCAAAGGATTAGCTCATATTTTGTGTGAGAGCTTTGCTCATCCACTTGGTTACCTTATCCTCGGAGATTCGAGCCTCCACCGGAGAAGATCCCCCAAGCGGATTCAAGACCCCTCTTTAGGGAAGAACATCAAGACCTCCTCACGGAGAAGAACCGGTTACCCTTTTGTATCGTCCCTAGTTGATCATGGATCGTGTATCTTACTTTATGTACTGGAGGATCTAGCTCATGTGTGACTTGTTCTTGTTAGTTTGAATGTTCCTCTCATGTTTTCCCTTGTGATTTCCCTCGTTCCCCCACTTTGTGTTCCTCGTGTTCTTCGCGGGATACGCTCCTCTCGTGAAATATAGGCCGATTAGGATTCTACCCTACATCACACATGTACTAAGTTTCCGGTTAATACAATTCTAGCATGAATAATAAACATTTATCATGATATAAGGAAATATAAATAACAACTTTATTATTGCCTCTAGGGCATATTTCCTCCAGTCTCCCACTTGCACTAGAGTCAATAATCTAGATTACATTGTAATGATTCTAACACCCATGGAGTCTTGGTGTTGATCATGTTTTTCTCGTGAGAGAGGCTTAGTCAATGGGTCTGCAACATTCAGATCTGTATGTATCTTGCAAATCTCTATGTCTCCCTCCTTGACTTGATCGCGGATGGAATTGAAGCGTCTCTTGATGTGCTTGGTTCTCTTGTCAAATCTAGATCCTTTGCCAAGGCAATTGCACCAGTATTGTCACAAACGATTTTCATTGGACCCAATGCACTATGTATGACACCTAGATCGGATTTGAACTCGTTCATCTAGACTCCTTCATTTTTTGCTTCCGAAGCAGCTATGTATTCCGCTTCGCACATAGATCCCGCCACGACGCTTTGTTTAGAACTGCACCAACTGACAGCTCCACCACTCAATAAAAATACGTATCCGGTTTGTGACTTAGAGTCATCCGAATTAGTGTCAAAGCTTGCATCGACATAACTGTTTACAACGAGCTCTTTGTCACCTCCATAAACAAGAAACATATCCTTAGTCCTTTTCTAGTACTACAGGATATTCTTGACTACTGTCCAGTGATCCACTCCTAGATTACTTTGGTACCTTCCTGCTAAACTAATAGCAAGGCACACATCAGGTCTGGTGCACAGCATTGCATACATGATATAACCTATGGCTGAAGCATAGGGAATGACTTTCATTTTGTCTCTATCTTCTGCAGTGGTCGGGCATTGAGTCTGACTCAACTTCACACCTTGTAACACAGGCAAGAACCCTTTCTTTGCTTGATCCATTTTGAACTTCTTCAAAACTTTATCAAGGTATGTGCTTTGTGAAAGTCGAATTAAGCGTCTTGATCTATCTCTATAGATCTTGATGCCCAATATATAAGCAGCTTCACCGAGGTCTTTCATTGAAAAAATCTTATTCAAGTATCCTTTTATGCTATTCAGAAATTCAGTATCATTTCCAATCAACAATATGTCATCCACATATAATATTAGAAATGCTACAGAGCTCCCACTCACTTTCTTGTAAATACAGGCTTCTCCAGAAGCCTGTATAAAACCATATGTTTTGATCTCACTATCAAAGCATATATTCCAACTCCGAGATGCTTGCACCAGTCCATAAATCGATCGCTGGAGCTTACACACTTTGTTAGCACCTTTTGGATCGACAAAACCTTCTGGTTGCATCATATACAACTCTTCTTTAAGATATCCATTAAGGAATGTAGTTTTGACATCCTTTTGCCAAATTTCATAATCATAAAATGCGGCAATTGCTAACATGATTCGGACAGACTTAAGCATCGCTATAGGTGAGAAGGTCTCATCGTAGTCAACTCCTTGAACTTGTCAAAAACCTTTCACAACAAGTCGAGCTTTGTAGATAATAACATTACTGTCAGCGTCAGTCTTCTTCTTGAAGATCCATTTATTCTCTATGGCTTGCCGATCATCGGGCAAAGTCAACCAAAGTCCACACTTTGTTCTCATACATGGGATCCCATCTCAGATTTCATGGACGCAAGCCATTTTGCGGAACTTGGGCTCATCATCGCTTCCTCATAGTTCGTAGGTTCGTCATGGTCAAGCAACATGACTTCCAGAACAGGATTACCGTACCACTCTGGTGCGAACCGTATTTTGGTTGACCTACGAGGTTCGGTAGTAACTTGATCAGAAGTTTCGTGATCATCATCATTAGCTTCCTCACTAATTGGTGTAGGAATCACTAGAACTGATTTCTGTGATGAACTACTTTCCAATAAGGGAGCAAGTAAAATTACCTCATCAAGTTCTAATTTCCCCCCAATCACTTCTTTCAAGAGAAACTCCTTCTCTAGAAAGGATCCATTCTTAGCAACGAATATCTTGCCTTTGGATCTGTGATAGAAGGTGTACCCAACAATCTCCTTTGGGTATCCTATGAAGACACATTTCTCCGATTTGGGTTCGAGCTTATCAGGTTGAAGCTTTTTTCACATAAGCATCGCAGCCCCAAACTTTAAGAAATGACAACTTGGGTTTCTTGCCAAACCACAATTCATATGGTGTCGTCTGAACGGATTTCGATGCCCTATTTAACGTGAATGCAGCTGTCTCTAAAGAATAACCCCAAAACAATAGTGGTAAATCAGGAAGAGACATCATAGACCGCACCATATCTTATAAAGTGCGGTTATGATGTTTGGACAGACCATTACGCTGTGATGTTCCAGGTGGCGTGAGTTGCGAAACTATTCCGCATTGTTTCAAATGAGGACCAAACTCATAACTCAAATATTCACCTCCACGATCAGATTGTAGAAACTTAATTTTCTTGTTACGATGATTTTCCACTTCAGTCTGAAATTGTTTGAACTTTTCAAATGTTTCAGACTTATGTTTCATCAAGTAGACATACCCATATCTGCTCAAATCACCTATGAAGGTTAGAAAATACGATACCCGCCAGGAGCATCAACACTCATTGGACCGCATACATCAGTATGTATTATTTCCAATAAATCGGTTGCTCGTTCCATTGTTTCGGAGAATGGAGTTTTAGTCATCTTGCCCATGAGGCATGGTTCGCAAGAATCAAGTGATTCATAATCAAGTGATTCCAAAAGCCCATCAGCATGGAGTTTCTTCATGCGCTTTACACCAATATGACCTAAACGGCAGTGCCACAAATAAGTTGCACTATCATTATTAAACTTATATCTTTTGGCTTCAATACTATGAATATGCGTATCACTACTATCAAGATTTAGTAAAAATAGACCACTCATCAAGGGTGCATGACCATAAAAGATATTACTCATATAAATAGAACAACCATTATTCTCCGATTTAAATGAATAATCATCTCGCATTAAACAAGATCCAGATATAATGTTCATGCTTAACGCTGGCACCAAATAACAATTATTTAGGTCTAAAACAAATCCTGAAGGTAGATGTAGAGGTAGCGTGCTGACGGTGATCACATCGACTTTGGAACCATTTCCCACGCGCATCATCACCTTGTCCTTAGCCAATCTTCGCTTAATCTGTAGCCCCTGTTTTGAGTTGCAAATATTAGCAACAGAACTAGTATCAAATACCCGGGTGCTACTGTGAGCATTAGTAAGGTACACATCAATAACAAGTATATCAAATATACCTTTCACATTGCCATCCTTCTTATCTGCCAAATACTTGGGGCAGTTCCGCTTCCAATGACCAGTCCCTTTGAAGTAGAAGCACTCAGTCTCAGGCTTAGGTCCAGACTTGGGCTTCTTCACTTGAGCAACAACTTGCTTGCCGTTCTTCTTGAAGTTCCCCTTCTTCCCTTTGCCCTTCTTGAAACTAGTGGTCTTGTTGACCATCAACACTTGATGCTCCTTCTTGATTGCTACCTCCACAGCCTTTAGCATTGCGAAGAGCTCGGGAATTGCCTTATCCATCCCTTGCATATTATAGTTCATCATGAAGCTTTTGTAGCTTGGTGGCACTGGTTGAAGAACTCTGTCAATGACACTATCATCAGGAAGATTAACTCCCATTTGAGTCAAGTGGTTGTGGTACCCAGACATTCTGAGTATATGTTCACTGATAGAACTATTCTCATCCATCTTGCAGCTATAGAACTTATTGGAGACTTCATGTCTCTCAATCCGGGCATTTGCTTGAAATATTAACTTCAACTCCTGGAATATCTCATATGCTCCATGACGTTCAAAACGTCGTTGAAGTCCCGGTTCTAAGCCGTAAAGCATGGCACACTGAACTATCGAGTAGTCATCAGCTTTGCTCTGCAAGACGTTCTTAACGTCATCAGTAGCATCTGCAGGAGGCCTAGCACCTAGCGGTTCTTCCAGGACGTAATTCTTATGTGCAACAATGAGGATAATCCTCAAGTTACGGACCCAGTCCGTGTAATCATCTTTCAACTTAGCTTTCTCTAGGAACGCATTAAAATTCAACGGAACAACAGCATGAGCCATTTATCTACAATAACATAGACATGCAAAATACTATCAGGTACAAAGTTCATTATAAATTAAAGTTCAATTAATCATATTACTTAAGAACTCCTACTTAGATAGACATCCCTCTAATCATCTAAGTGATCACGTGATCCATATCAACTAAACCATGTCCGATCATCATGTGAGATGGAGTAGTTTTCAATGGTGAACATCACTATGTTGATCATATCTACTATATGATTCATGCTCAACCTTTTCGGTCGTCGTGTTCCGAGGCCATATCTGCATATGCTAGGCTCGTCAAGTTTAACCTGAGTATTCTGCTTGTGCAAAACTGGCTTGCACCCTTTGTATGTGAACATAGAGCTTATCACACCCGATCATCACGTGGTGTCTCGACATGATGAACTGTAGCAACAGTGCATACTTAGGAAGAACACTTATACCTTGAAATTTAGTGAGAGATCATCTGATAATGTTACCGCCATACTAAGCAAAATAAGATGCATAAAGGATAAACATCACATGCAATCAATATAAGTGATATGATATGGCCATCATCATCTTGTGCATTTGATCTCCATCTTCAAAGCACCGTCATGATCACCATCGTCACCGTCTTGACACCTTGATCTCCATCATAGCATCCTTGTCGTCTCGCCAACTATTGCTTCTACGACTATCTCTACCGCTTAGTGATAGAGTAAAGCAATTACATGGCGATTGCATTTCATACAATAAAGCGACAACCATATGGCTCCTGCCAGTTGCCGATAACTGTGTTACAAAACATGATCATCTCATACAATAATTTATATAATCATGTCTTGACCATATCACATCACAACATGCCCTGCAAAAACAAGTTAGATATCCTCTACTTTGTTATTGCAAGTTTTACGTGGCTGCTACGGGCTTAGCAAGAACCGTTCTTACCTACGCATCAAAAAACACAACGCGGTATAGTGATTGCTTTTTGATCTCCAGAAAGAACCCTGTTCATTGAATCTGATTCAACTAAAGTTGGAGAAACAGACACCCGCCAGCCACCTATGTGCAAAGCACGTCGGTAGAACCAGTCTCATGAATGTGGTCATGTAATGTTGGTCCGGGCCGCTTCACCCAACTATACCGCCGAATCAAGAAACAACTAATGATAGCAAGCAATATGTATATACCCACGCCCACAACTCCTTTGTGTTCTACTCGTGCATATAACATCTACGCATAGACCTCACTCGGATGCCGCTGTTGGGGAAAGCAGTATTTCAAAAAAATTCCTACGATCACGCAAGATCTATCTAGGAGATGCATAGCAACGAGAGGGGAGAGTGTGTCTACATACCCTCATAGAGCAAAAGTGGAAGCGTTAAGTAATGCGGTTGATGTAGTCGAATGTCTTCGCGATCCAACCAATCAAGTACTGAACGCATGGCACCTCCGTGATCTGCACACGTTCAACTCGGTGACGTCCCTTGAACTCTAGATCTAGCTGAGGCCGAGGGAGAGTTTCGTCAGCATGACGGCATGGTGACAGTGATGATGAAGTTACTGACGCAGGGCTTCGCCTAAGTAGTACGACAATATGACTGAGGTGTGTTTCTGTGGAGGGGGGCACCGCACATGGCTAAAACAATTGTCAACTTGTGTGTTCTAGGGTGCCCCTGCCCCCGTATATAAAGGAGCAAGGGGGAGGCTGGCCGGCCCTATAGGGCGCGCCCAAGGGGGAAAATCCTACTCCTAGTAAGAGTTGGACTCCCCCTTTCCTAGTCCTACTAGGAGAAGAAGGAAGGAGAGGGGAAGGAGAAGGAAGGAGGGGGCGCCGCCCCTCCCCCTAGTCCAATTCGGACTATGCCCATGGGGGGGTGGCCAGCCCTTGGCTGCTTCCTCTCTCTCCCTTAAGGCCCAATAAAGCCCATAACCTCCCCGCTGGTTCCGATAACCCTTCGGGCACTTCGATAAATACCTGATACACCTCGGAACCATTCTAGTGTACGAATATAGTCATCCAATATATCAATCTTTATGTCTCGACCATTTTGAGACTCCTCGTCATGTCCGTGATCTCATACGAGACTCCGAACTACCTTCGGTACATCAAAACACATAAACTCATAATACTGATCGTTATCGAACGTTAAGTGTGCGGACCCTACGGGTTCGAGAACTATGTAGACATGACCTAGACTCATCTGCAGTCAATAACCAATAGCGGAACCTGGATGCTCATATTGGTTCCTACATATTCTACGAAGATCTTTATCAGTCAAACCGCATAACAACATACATTGTTCCCTTTGTCATCGGTATGTTACTTGCCCGAGATTCGATCGTCAGTATCATCATACCTAGTTCAATCTCGTTACCGGCAAGTCTCTTTACTTGTTCCATAATGTACTGGTACGTCTCTAACGTATCTATAATTTTTGATTGCTCATTGCTATATTATCTACTATTTTGGGCAATATTGGGCTTTATTTTCCACTTTTATATTATTTTTGGGACTAACCTATTAACTGGAGGCCCAGCCCAGATTTGCTGTTTTATGCCTATTTCAGTGTTTCGAAGAAAAGGAATATCAAACGGAGTCAAAACGGAACAAAATCAACTGGAGAAGTTATTTTTGGAAGGAAACCTACCGGATAGACTTGGACCCTACGTCAGAAGATGAAGGAGGAGCTCACAAGGGTAGGGGGCACGCCCCCCTACCTCGTGCCCCCCCCTTCGGTTCACCGACGTACTCCTTTCACCCATATATACCCACATATCCTAAAACTTCCAAAAGCGAGAATAGATCGGGAGTTCCGCCGCCAGAAGCCTCCATAGCCACCGAAAACCAATCTAGACCCGTTCCGGCACCCTGCCGGAGGGGGAGTCCTTCTTCGGTGACCATCTAAATCATCCCGGTGCTCTCCATGACGAGGAGGGAGTAGTTCTCCCTCGGGGCTGAGGGTATGTACCAGTAGCTATGTGTTTGATCTCTCTCTCTCTCTCTCTCGTGTTCTTGAGATGATACGATCTTGATGTATCGTGAGCTTTGCTATTATAGTTGGATCTTATGTTTCTCCTCCCCCTCTTCTCTCTTGTAATGAATTGAGTTTCCCCTTTGGAGTTATCTCATCGGATTGAGTCTTTAAAGATTTGAGAACACTTGATGTATGTCTTGCCGTGGATATCTGTGGTGACAATGGGATATCACGTGATTCACTTGATGTATGTTTTGGTGATCAGCTTGCAGGTTCCGCCCATGAACGTATGCATAGGGGTTGGCACACGTTTTCGTCGTGATTCTCCGGTAGAACTTTGGGGCACTCTTTGAGGTCCTTTGTGTTGGTTGAATAGATGAATCTGAGATTGTGTGATGCATATCGTATAATCATACCCACGGATACTTGAGGTGACATTGGAGTATCTAGGTGACATTAGGGTTTTGGTTGATTTGTGTCTTAAGGTGTTATTCTAGTACGAACTCTGGGGCTGTTTGTGACACTTATAGGAATAGCCCAACGGATTGACTAGAAAGAATAACTTTGAGGTGGTTTCGTACCCTACCATAATCTCTTCGTTTGTTCTCCGCTATTAGTGACTTTGGAGTGACTCTTTGTTGCATGTTGGGGGATAGTTATGTGATCCAATTATGTTAGTATTGTTGAGGGAACTTGCACTAGCGAAAGTATGAACCCTAGGCCTTATTTCCTATCATTGCAATACTGTTTACGCTCACTTTTATCATTAGTTACCTTGCTATTTTTATAATTTCAGATTACAAATACCTTTATCTACCATCCATATTGCACTTGTATCACCATCTCTTCGCCGAACTAGTGCACCTATACAATTTACCATTGTATTGGGCGTGTTGGGGACACAAGAGACTCTTTGTTATTTGGTTGCAGGGTTGCTTGAGAGAGACCATCTTCATCCTACGCCTCCTACGGATTGATAAACCTTAGGTCATCCACTTGAGGGAAATTTGCTACTGTCCTACAAACCTCTGCACTTGGAGGCCCAACAACGTCTACAAGAAAAAGGTTGTGTAGTAGACATCAAGCTCTTTTCTAGCGCCTTTGCCGGGGAGGTTAGCGCTTGAAGGTATATCTTTAGATCTTGCAATCGAGTCTTTTAGTTTCTTGTTTTATCACTAGTTTAGTTTATAAAAGAAAACTATAAAAAAGGAATTGAGTTTGTCTCATACGCTTCACCTTTTTAATATCTTTCGTGAGTATGATGGAAAGGATAATTGTGCTCAAGTGCTAGAAGAAGAAATCTATAAAATGTTTGACACTACATATTTGAATGATGAGCATGATTGCAATGTTGTTAGTATGAATTCCTCGAATATCCATGATGCTAATGATATGCAAAGCCACAAGCTTGGGGAAGCTATGTTTGATGAAGATGATATTTTTGTGTTCCCCAAGTTTTGATGAGCAAACTTATTATGATGAAAGCATGCCTACTATCTATGATGATTATTGTGATGACACGTATGCTTTAAAGAATAATAATAACAATGAACCTTGTCATCTTGATCTTAATTTTCAATCACATGATAGTTATTTTGTTGAGTTTGCTCCCACTATTATTCATGAGAAGAATTTTGCTTATGTGGAGAGTAATAAATTTTCTATGCTAGTAGATCATGAAAAGAATGCTTTAGGTGCTGGTTATATTTTTGAATTGATTCATGATGCTACTGAAAATTATTATGAGGGAGGAACATATGCTTGTAGGAATTGCGATAATATCAAGTTTCCTCTCTATGTGCTTAAAGTTTTGAAGTTATGCTTGTTTTACCTTCCTATGCAAGTTGATTCTTGTTCCCATAAGTTGTTTGCTCACAAAATCCCTATGCATAGGAAGTATGTTAGACTTAAATGTGCTAGTCATATTCTTCATGAAGCTCTCTTTATGTTTCAATTCTTATCTTTTATGTGAGCATCGTTCAAATCATCATGCCTAGCTAGGGGCGTTAAACGATAGCGCTTGTTGGGAGGCAACCCAACTTTGTTTTTGTTCCTTGTTTTTTGTTCCTGTTTAGTAATAAATAATTCATCTAGCCTCTGTTTAGATGTGGTTTTATGTGTTTAATTAGTGTTTGTGCCAAGTAGAACCTTTGGGAAGACTTGGGGAAAGTCTTGTTGATCATGCTGTAAAAACAGAAACTTTAGCGCTCACGAGAATTGCTGCCATTTTTATTTGGAGAATGCTATTTAGTTAATTCTTTTTGAAGATGATTAATAGATAAATTCCTCACATACAGCAATTTATTTGAGAATTTTATGAGTTCCAGAATTATACGTTTGATCCATATTACTACAGACTATTCTGTTTTTGACAGATTCTGTTTTTCATGTGTTGTTTACTTATTTTGATGAATCTATGGCTAGTAAAATAGTTTATAAACCATAGAGAAGTTGGAATACAGTAGGTATAACACCCGTATAAATAAAGAATGAGTTCATTACAGTACCTTGAAGTGGTCTTTTGTTTTCTTTCGCTAACGGAGCTTACGAGTTTTCTGTTAAGTTTTGTGTTGTGAAGTTTTCAAGTTTTGGGTAAGGATTCGATGGACTATGGAATAAGGAGTGGAAAGAGCATAAGCTTGGGGATGACCAAGGCACCCCAAGGTAACATTCAAGGATGACCAAGCGTCTAAGCTTGGGGATGCCCCGGAAGGCATCCCCTCTTTCGTCTTCGTTCATCGGTAACTTTACTTGGAGCTATATTTTTATTCGCCACATGATATGTGTTTTGCTTGGAGCGTCAATTTATTTATTAGGATTTTCTTGCTTTTATTTAGAACAATGTTTTGCATCTTTTATTTCAATAAAAGTGGCATTGATAGTCTTTACTATGCCTATGTTAGAAGTCCACATGTTGTTGTTTGAAAACAGAAAGTTTACCGCTGTTGCAATAATTCTCTAGAAAAGTCAGAATGTGATAAAATGTTGAAACCTTATGAATATTAAGCTCTCATAAATTTAATACAGTGGGAATTTTCTTTCATAATTTTTGGAGCTAGGGAAGTATGGATGTTGCTGCATTCTTTACAGACTATCCTGTTTAGGCAGATTGCTGTTATGTTTGCATTGTTTGCATATGTTTGCTTATTTAATGATTCTATTTGAGGATAGGACTATTAAATATGCAGAGGCATTTAGTACGCAATGTTGAATAATAATTTTAGTGATTTTCTACAGTAGAGTATGATAAGGTTTTTGCAATGGTTTATACTAACTTATCTCACGAGTCCTTGTTGAGTTTTGTGTGGATGAAGCTTCTGAGATTTAGGGAGACCGTGATATGAGAGGAATTAAGGAGACACAAAAGCTCAAGCTTGGGGATGCCCAAGGCATCCCAAGATAATATTTCAAGAAGTCTCAAGCATCTAAGCTTGGGGATGCCCCGGTTGGCATCCCACCTTTCTTCTTCAACAACTATCGGTTAGTTTCAGTGATCCTAAGTTTTTGCTTCTTCACATGTTGTTTGCCATTCTTAGAATGTGATTTTCTTTTGCTTTGATTGCTGTTTGAATAAAATACCAAGATCTGAAATTATTTAATGTTAGAGAGTCTTCACATAGTTGCATAATTATTCAACTACTCATTGATCTTCACTTATATCTTTCGGAGTAATTTGTCATTTGCTCTAGTGCTTCACTTATATATTTTAGAGCATGGTGGTGGTTTTATTTTATAAGAAATAGATGAACTCTCATGCTTCACTTAGATTATTTTGAGAGTATTAAATAGCATGGTAATTTGCTTAAAATCCTTATATGCTAGGTATTCAAGAATAATAAAATTATCTTATGAGTGTGTTGAATACTATGAGAAGTTTGATACTTGATAATTGTTTTGAGATATGGAGGTGATAATATTAAAGTCATGCTAGTTGAGTAGTTGTGAATTTAAAGAATACTTGTGTTAAAGTTTGTGATTCCCGTAACATGCACATATGGTGAACCGTTATGTGATGATGTCGGAGCATGATTTATTTATTGATTGCCTTCCTTATGAGTGGCGGTCGGGGACTAGCGATGGTCTTTTCCTACCAATCTATCCCCCTAGGAGCATGCGCGTAATACTTTGTTCCGATAACTAATAGATTTTTGCAATAAGTATGTCAGTTCTTTACGATTAATGTTGAGTCCATGGATTATACGCACTCTCACCCTTCCACCATTGCTAGCCTCTCTAGTACCGCGCAACTTTCGCCGGTACCATAAACCCACCATTTACCTTCCTCAAAACAGCCACCATACCTACCTATCATGGCATTTCCATAGCCATTCCGAGATATATTGCCATGCAACTTTCCACCGTTCCGTTTATTATGACACACTCCATCATTGTCATATTTCTTAGCATGATCATGTAGTTGACATCGTATTTGTGGCAAAGCCACCATTCATAATTCTTTCATACATGTCACTCATGAGTCATTGCACATCCCGGTACACCGCCGGAGGCATTCATATAGAGTCATATCTTGTTCTAAGTATCGAGTTGTAATTCTTGAGTTGTAAGTAAATAAAAGTGTGATGATCATCATTATTAGAGCATTGTCCCAGTGAGGAAAGGATGATGGAGACTATGATTCCCCCACAAGTCGGGATGAGACTTCGGACGAAAATAAAAAATAAAAGAGGCCAAAGAAGCCCAAATAAAAAAAGAGAAAAGAGGCCATAAAAAAGGAGAAGTCCCAAATAAAAAAATAAAAAAAAATAAAAAAATGAGAGAAAAGAGAGAAGGGACAATGCTACTACCCTTCTACCACACTTGTGCTTCAAAGTAGCACCATGATCTTCATGATAGAGAGTCTCCTATGTTGTCACTTTCATATACTAGTGGGAATCTTTCATTATAGAACTTGGCTTGTATATTCCAATGATGGGCTTCCTCAAAATTCCTTAGGTCTTCGTGAGCAAGTGAGTTGGATGCACACCCACTTAGTTTCTTTTGTTGAGCTTTCATAAACTTATAGCTCTAGTGCATCCGTTGCATGGCAATCCCTACTCACTCACATTGATATCTATTGATGGGCATCTCCATAGCCCGTTGATACGCCTAGTTGATGTGAGACTATCTTCTCCCTTTTTGTCTTCTCCACAAACACCATTCTATTCCACCTATAGTGCTATGTCCATGGCTCACGCTCATGTATTGCGTGAAGATTGAAAAAGTTTGAGAATATCAAAAGTATGAAACTATTGCTTGGCTTGTCATCGGGGTTGTGCATGATTTAAATATTTTGTGTGGTGAAGATAGAGCATAGCCAGACTATATGATTTTGTAGGGATAACTTTCTTTGGCCATGTTATTTTGAGAAGACATGATTGCTTAGTTAGTATGCTTGAAGTATTATTCTTTCTATGTCAATATGAACTTTTGTCTTGAATCTTATGGATCTGAATATTCATACCACAATTAATAAGTATTACACTAAAATTATGCCAACTAGCATTCCAAATCAAAAATTATCTTTTTTATCATTTACCTACTCGAGGACGAGTAGGAATTAAGCTTGGGGATGCTTGATACGTCTCCAACGTATCTATAGTTTTTGATTGCTCCATGCTATATTATCTACTATTTTGGGCAATATTGGGCTTTATTTTCCACTTTTATATTATTTTTGGGACTAACCTATTAACCAGAGGCCCAGCCCAGATTTGTTGTTTTATGCCTATTTCAGTGTTTCGAAGAAAGGAATATCAAACGGAGTCAAAACGGAACGAAATCAACTGGAGAAGTTATTTTTGGAAGGAAACCTATTGGATAGACTTGGACCCTATGTCAGAAGATGAAGGAGGATCTCACAAGGGTAGGGGGCGCGCCCCCCTGCCTCATGCCCCCCTTCGGTCCACCGACGTACTCCTTTCACCCATATATACCCACGTATCCTAAAACTTCCAAAAGGGAGAATAGATCGGGAGTTCCACCGCCAGAAGCCTCCGTAGCCACCGAAAACCAATCTAGACCAGTTCCGGCACCCTGTGGGAGGGGGAATCCATCTCCGGTGACCATCTTCATCATCCCAGTGCTCTCCATGACGAGGAGGGAGTAGTTCTCCCTCGGGGCTGAGGGTATGTACCAGTAGCTATGTGTTTGATCTCTCTCTCTCTCTCGTGTTCTTGAGATGATACGATCTTTATGTATCGCGAGCTTTGCTATTATAGTTGGATCTTATGTTTCTCCTCCCCCTCTTCTCTCTTGTAATGAATTGAGTTTCCCCTTTGGAGTTATCTCATCGGATTGAGTCTTTAAAGATTTGAGAACACTTGATGTATGTCTTGTCGTGGATATCTGTGGTGACAATGGGATATCACGTGATTCACTTGATGTATGTTTTGGTGATCAACTTGCGGGTTCCGCCCATGAACCTATGCATAGGGGTTGGCACACGTTTTCATCGTGATTCTCCGGTAGAACTTTGGGGAACTCTCTGAGGTCCTTTGTGTTGGTTGAATAGATGAATCTGAGATTGTGTGATGCATATCGTATAATCATACCGATGGATACTTGAGGTGACATTGGAGTATCTAGGTGACATTAGGGTTTTGGTTGATTTGTGTCTTAAGGTGTTATTCTAGTACAAACTCTAGGGCTGTTTGTGACACTTATAGGAATAGCCCAACGGATTGATTGGAAAGAATAACTTTGAGGTGGTTTCGTACCCTACCATAATCTCTTCGTTTGTTCTCCGCTATTAGTGACTTTGGAGTGACTCTTTGTTGCATGTTGAGGGATAGTTATGTGATCCAATTATGTTAGTATTGTTGAGGGAACTTGCACTAGCGAAAGTATGAACCCTAGGCTTTATTTCCTATCATTGCAATACCGTTTACGCTCACTTTTATCATTAGTTACCTTGCTGTTTTTATAATTTCAGATTACAAATACTTTTATCTATCATCCATATTGCACTTGTATCACCATCTCTTCGCCGAACTAGTGCACCCATACAATTTACCATTGTATTGGGCGTGTTGGGGACACAAGAGACTCTTTGTTATTTGGTTGCAGGGTTGCTTGAGAGAGACCATCTTCATCCTACGCCTCCTATGGATTGATAAACCTTAGGTCATCCACTTGAGGGAAATTTGCTACTGTCCTACAAACCTCTGCACTTGGAGGCCCAACAACGTCTACAAGAAGAAGGTTGTGTAGTAGACATCATGTACCATCCCACAACTAACTCATTAGTTACATTGCTTGCAAGGCTTATAGTGATGTGCATTACCGAGAGGGCCCAGAGATACCTCTCTGACAATCGGAGTGACAAATCCTAATCTCGATCTATGCCAACTCAACAAACACCATCGGAGACACCTGTAGAGCATCTTTATAATCACCTAGTTATGTTGTGACGTTTGATAGCACACTAAGTGTTCCTCCAGTATTCGGGAGTTGCATAATCTCATAGTCATAGGAACATGTATAAGTTATGGAGAAAGCAATATCAATAAACTAAATGATCATAGTGCTAAGCTAACAGATGGGTCATGTCAATCACATCATTCTCTAATGATGTGATCTCGTTTATCAAATGACAACTCATGTCTATGGTTAGGAAACTTAACCATCTTTGATTAACGAGCTAGTCAAGTAGAGGCATACTAGTGGCACTCTATTTGTCTATGTATTCACACATGTACTAAGTTTCCGGTTTATATAATTCTAGCATGAATAATAAACATTTATCATGATATACGGAAATATAAATAACAACTTTATTATTGCCTCTAGGGCATATTTCCTTCACCCGGGCCCCTCATGGCCGGGCACCCGGGGTGGGCAGGGGCCGCGCCCAGGTTGAGGCCAGGCACCCGGGGCCAAAGTGTCCGGGCACCCATAGTGTCCATGATCTCTCCTTCTTCATCCTTCTCACTCTTTTCTTCCTTCCCCTCCTCCATAGCTGCTTGTACCTCCGTCCTTGCCTCTTCACGGTCTTCTTGATAACTGAGCGTGCATAACACTTCCGTTTGAAGTAGACCCAACTCTCGTGTGAATTCGGATGGAGCTCGAAGAGGAAGGAGTTAACCTCTGTTTCGATGGCACGTGCGTGAGCTCTTGTCATTGGTCCTCTTAGTGCTTGCGGTGGTGATGGCGTGTCCATGGGGATGGTCGAGTGGTGCTCCGCATTAGTATTTCTATTAGATCCCTGCTATGTTCATTTTGCATCATTATATTCTACTATAATTTATCCTATTTCAATAATATATTTCACAATATGATGCAATTCTAATGCATTTTATCCTTTAAAATGCATGGATACAAAGAGAGGGGAATTGTCAGACAGTTGGAATTCTAGACGTAAAATGCAACAAAAGTAAACGCAATTCTCTGGGGCTAAAAAATGTAGTCTGGATTTTTGAAGAATTATTTCAGAGCACATAAAGATTTATGGAGCAAGCATGGGCTAGAGGGGACCCATCAGGACCCCACGTGCCTTGGTGGCGCGACCCCCTGCGGCGCGTGTGTGGCCGTGTGGGCCCCTGGTGACTCATCTGTCGTCGTCATTTGGCTATAAATTCTATTTTTCCCTAGAAAAAATCATAGAAAATCCTCGGGACTATTTGTTGCGGTCTGCGATGCGGAACTTGGTCGAGCACTTTTGCTCTCCGGCGGAGCGATTCTACCAAGGAAACTTCCCTCTGGGAAGGGGAAATCAAAGTCTTCACCAGCACCAACACTCCGTTCATCGTGGGGAACATGATCTTCATCAACATCTTCACCAACACCATATCATCTCCAAACCCTAATTCTTCCATTGTGTGGTTTTTGTATCAAACCTTAGATTGTGATGCAGAGCATCCCAAGGTCATCCCCATGGACCTACCTTTGTCTCCCCAAGTGCCTAGTGGACCAATGACACATGCACGTGCAAGATCTCTTGAGACCGACGTGACATCTCTCCTCTGGCAACTCCCTTTCGTATCACATGAGACAAGGCTACTGATACGTCTCCAATGTATCTATAATTTTTTATTGATCCATGCTATTATATTATCTATTTTGGATATTTTATATGCATTATTATGCTAGTTTATATTATTTTTGGGACTAACTTATTAACCCTGATCCCAGTGGCACTTTCTGTTTTTTCCTTGTTTTGAGTTTTACAAAAAAGGAATATCGATCGGAGTAAAACTTTAGAATGATTTTTCTTGGACCAGAAGACACGTGTAGGACTTGGAGAGGAAGGCAGAAGAGTCTCGAGGGATCCACAAGCCCTCAGGGCGCACCCCCTGGCTTGAGGGCCCCACGGGACTCCTCTAACCCTAATTCTTGACGTATAAATTTAGAAATATTCCCAAACCAACAGAAGCGCCCACCAAAATACTTTTCCACTGTTGCAAGCCTCTGTTTCCATGAGATCCCATCTTGGGGCCTTTTTCAGCATCCTACCGGAGGGGGATTCGGTCAAGGAGGGCATCTACATCAACTCTATTGCCCTACCGATGAAGGGTGAGTAGTTTACCAAAGACCTACCGGTCCATAGCTAGTAGCTAGATGAATTCTTCTCTCTCTTTGATCTTCAATACAATGTTCTTCTCGATGTTGTTGGAGTTCTATCCGATGTAATCTTCTTCTGCGGTGTGTTTGTCGAGATCCGGTGATGTAACATCCCAATTTTCAATTTGGATGTTATACATAGATCATCATATGCATATCATATTTTGTTTGCATTTTGGTTGTGATCCTAGAAATCTTAATCAACTCAAGGACCCAAGGAGAGAGTTGGAGGTTTCACAAATTTTTCATATTTGAATTTATCTTCAAATTTGAGAAGAGGATCAATTTGATTTTAATATTTTCTCTCCATTTATCACCAACAATAAAAATAATGAGAGAAGATAATATGACTTCTTCAACAAAAGAGAAATATTGGAGGAGAAATTTTAAAATCAATTTCTTATTTTATTTGCTATTTTATTTGAATTAGAGAAAAAAGTGCATTTTTGAAAAATTGCACTTAGTCTAGAAAAATATTCATCTTGTCCTAAATATTAAGTTTGGACGGTGAAAATTGTTTCTGGAAATTTAGAATTTTTTATATTTTATTAGAATTTTTCCGTTCGGGGAAAATTAATTTTAAAAAAATTCCTGGGCTGGACCAGCCGAGCGCCGCCGCCTCTCCATCCCGTGGTCGAGCCGGACTCGCCGCCGCTGACCCCTCCTCCAAGTCGGCCGCCGCCCCGCCCCCCCTTTATAAGCCGCCCCCGGCCCCTCTCCTCACCCCGCCACGCACCACCGCCATGCCGCCGAAGCCGCCGCCGCTGCCGCTGCTTTGCGCCGCCGCGCCGTGCCGCTCCACCGCGCCACTCCACCGCGCCGCGCCGCGCCGCACCACCGCGCCACTCCGCCGCCGTTGCCGTCGCCGCGTACCACCGCCGTCGTCGTCGTCGCCGCCTGCCACCACCTCCGCCGACACTGCCTCTCGCCACTGCCACCGTCGCCGGATGTAGACGTCGCCACCGCCGATTTTTCCCGACCGAACCGGTATAAAACTGAACTGCCGCCCTGTTTTTCTTTTGGTTTTATTCGTTAGATCGGTTTTATTTTTAGGGTTCGCTAATTAGCAAACGTTCATCGGTTTTTCTCTGTTAGCGAACGAATTAGTTCATTAGCCTCTGTTAACGGACGTTCGTCCGATAGATTTTTCTTTCTAGTTTTATTTTTTTGGCTAGGGACCTATTTGGAAAAACTTTTTTTTACAAATTAGTCCCTGAACTTCAAACCTTCGTTACTTTTTACTCGTTTGTCCAAATCCAGTGAAACCAAAGCCAAAATCTTTGTCTTGTTCCCCTCTTTCCAGATAATCAACTTGAACATGGTTTTGACAATTTAAAATTTGGTTTCAAGTAGATTTGAATTCATACTTTTTTATCGTAGTTTGAGTTTCGTAGCTCCGATTCGATTGATTCTTTTTGCAAGTTGAAGCTTTTTTATCAAACCTCTTGTTTAGATCTTTTCATTTGAGCTTTACCTTTGCATCTTCTTCTTGAGTGCTTATGTATGCTATTGTTTGTTCACGATAGAGTTTCTGGAGTGCGAGGCTTGCTACTACGAATCACTAGGGTTTTCCGAATGTCAGCAAGGCAAGTAACACTTTGATCATATCCCTTTATTACCTGGTTTTTGTGCATTATTTTCAACCCTCAATCATTGCATGAGTAGGATTTGATTAACATGTGGGTATTGGGAAGTAGTTGATGAGGTTGTACCTATTGTCTTATATCAAACCATGGGTATTTACTACGTATGCTTATACTGCTATGCTATGCTTGTAGACGTGCTTTGGTTTGAGAGAATTCATGAAAGTCGTGAGAGTTATTGTTAAATAAGGTTTAACTTAAGGTGGCTACTTTAATACACATCTGGGTGGATTGGTTTGTGGGCACCTGGGGAATCCAGTGTCGTCCAAGGAGATCCCGGGGAATCCATGTGATCATCCTATGGTTCGCCACCCATGCTGATGCAGAGCATCCCAAGGTCATCCCCATGGACCTACCATTGTCTCATCAAGTGCCAAGCGGACCCATCACACAAGCACGTGCAAGAGCTCTCAAAACCGAGGTGACATCTCTCCTCTCACAAGTTCACTTCGATGCACATGAGACATGGCTACTACCTCAAATGGAGACATTATGCATACTCGGGTATCAAGGAGTTAGCCATGAAGAAGCTAAGGAGCAAGGAGAATCAGAAGAGGAAGATGGAGCTGAAGAAGAAGAGACAGGCATCAACTCTCTGGACAGCCCGGAACTTCCGGCCCCCGGACCCTCCGGACGACCCGGAGCTTCCGGCCTCTGACGTCTTCGACCAGCCCGGGCGTGCCAACTCTCTGATTAGCCCGGAACCAGCCCGGATCCCGTCCCGGAACTACCGGCCCCCGGAACCTCCGGCCAGCCCGAACCTTCCGGCCCCTGGACGCCAACCCAACTCCACCTGTGCCAACTCTCTGGTTAGGCCGGACCCTCCCCAAAACCTCTGGCGCCCGGAACTTCCGGCCCCGCCTCCGCGCAGCGACTTGGGCCGAGGCCCGTGTACCATTTAGCCCCTTAGACTATATATACTCTTCTCCTACCTATGTTTTAGGGTTAGCAAAGGATTATCTCATTTGAGATAGAGCTTTGCTCATCCATTATGGATCTACTCCACGAGAGAGACCGTGGCCCCTCAATCGGAGAAGATACCTTTGGATTCAAGACCTCATTGCAGAGAAGACCATCAGGACCTCCTCACGGAGAAGACCCATTACCTTGTGTATCGTCCTTAGTTGACCGTGGATCATGTGATCTCTTATTTACTCGAGGATCTTGATACGTCTCCGTCATATCTACTTTTCCAAACACTTTTGCCCTTGTTTTGGACTCTAACTTGCATGATTTGAATGGAACTAACCCGGACTGACATTGTTTTCAGGAGAATTACCATGGTGTTATTTACGTGCAGAAACAAATGTTCTCGGAATGACCTGAAACTTCATGGAGCAACTTTTTGGAAAATATAAAAAATACCTGTAAAAGATGAAGGCCAGGGGCCCACCACCTCTCCACGAGGGTGGGGGCGCGCCTGCCCCCTAGGGCGCGCCCCCTACCTCGTGGGCCCCCTGGTGCCTCTCCGATGCCAACTCCAACTCTATATATTGTGTTTCGGGGAGAAAAAAATCAGGGAGAAGAATTCATCGTGTTTTATGATATGGAGCCGCCGCCAAGCCCTAAAACCTCTCGGGAGGGCTGATCTGGAGTCCTTTCGGGGCTCCGGAGAGGGGAATCCGTCGCCATCGTCATCATCAACCATCCTCCATCACCATTTTCATGATGCTCACCGCCGTGCGTGAGTAATTCCATCATAGGCTTGCTGGACGGTGATGGGTTGGATGGGATCTATCATGTAATCGAGTTAGTTTTGTTAGGTTTTGATCCCTAGTATCCACTATGTACTGAGATTGATGTTGCTATGACTTTGCTATGCTTAATGCTTGTCACTAGGGCCCGAGTGCCATGATTTCAGATCTGAACCTATTATGTTTTTCATCAATATATGAGTGTTCTTGATCCTATCTTGCAAGTCTATAGTCACCTATTATGTGTTACGATCCGTTAACCCCGAAGTGACAATAATCGGGATACTTACCGGTGATGACCGTAGTTTGAGGAGTTCATGTATTCACTATGTGTTAATGCTTTGTTCCGGTGCTCTATTAAAAGGAGGCCTTAATATCCCTTAGTTTCCGTAAGGACCCTGCTGCCACGGGAGGGTAGGACAAAAGATGCCATGCAAGTTCTTTTCCATAAGCACGTATGACTATATTCGGAATACATGCCTACATTATATCAATGAACTGGAGCTAGTTATGTGTCACCCTAGGTTATGACTGTTACATGATGAACCGCATCCGACATAATTCTCCATCACTAATCCATTTCCTACGAGCTTTCCATATATTGTCCTTCGCTTATTTACTTTCCCGTTGCTATTGCTATCATCACTACAAAATACCAAAAACATTACTTTTACTACTGTTACCTTTTGTTACCGTTATCACTACTATCATATTACCTTGCTACTAAATACTGCTGCAGATATTAAGTTTCCAAGTGTGGTTGAATTGACAACTCAGCCGCTAATACTTGAGAATATTCTTTGGCTCCCCTTGTGTCGAATCAATAAATTTGGGTTGAATACTCTACCCTCGAAAACTGTTGCGATCCCCTATACTTGTGGGTTATCAAGACTATTTTTTGGCACCGTTGCCGGGGAGCATAGCTCTATTCTTTGAGTCACTTGGGATTTATATCTGCTTATCATTATGAAGAACTCGAAAGATCCAAGAACCAAGATCTATCCCTCAACTACGAGGGAAGGTAAGGAACTGCCATCTAGCTCTGCACTTGATTCACCTTCTGTTTTGAGTAAGCTTGTGACACCTACACCTGCTTCTGCTATTCGTTCTGATATGTCACATGTTACTGATGATGCCACTTCTGCTATGCATGATACTTATGATGAAACTACTTCTATGCCTTATACTACTGTGCCACTTAGTGATTTTCTTGATAAACAAATTGCTAGGGCTAGAGAGTTTGAAAATATTGAATCTGATAATACTGATGAAAGTGATGATGAAGAATCACTTGTTATTCTTGAGGGTTATGTCTTTGATCAAGAAGCTTCTTTAGCTATTTTAGCTTGCAAAGATAGAAACACACTTAAGTGGTTATTATCTAAATGGAATAAGCAATCTCTAAATGCTAGAATGAAACATGGCCCTGCTTTTGCTACTTCACCTATCTGTGTTACTGATAAGGATTATGAATTC